>NW_025855115.1:0-19940 GCF_002878395.1 Capsicum annuum
TATTACAGATGGTTTATTGAGGGATTTTATTCTATTGCATCCCCTATGTCCAGATTGACTCAGAAAAAAGTCAAGTTTCAGTGGTCAGTTCCTTGCGAGAAGAGTTTTCAGGAGTTGAAGACACGACTTACCTCAGCTATAGTATTAGATGGTCCAGATGGTTTCATAGTGTATTCTGATGTATCCAGAGTAGGTTTGGGTTGTGTCCTCATGCAGTATAGTAAGGTCATATCCTACGCCTCTAGACAGCTTAGGCCCTATGAGAGGAATTATCCTACTCATAATCTTGAGTTTGCAGCTGCAGTATTTGCCATGAAGATTTAGAGGCATTATCTATATGGTGTTCACGTAGATGTATTCACAGATCATAAAAGTCTTCAGTATGTCTTTTCTTAGAAAGATCTTAATCTTTATCAGAGAAGGTGGTTAGAGCTCTTGAATGATTATGACATAAGTGTCCTTTATCATCCAAGCAAGGCTAATATAGTGGCCGACGCTCTCAGTAGACTATCCATGGGTAGTGTTTCCCATGTTAAGGATAGTAATAAGAAGTTAGCTCAGGAAGTCCATCAGCTTGCCAGATTAGGCATTTGCTTAGTCGATATAGAAAAGGGTGATATATAGGTTCAGAGTAGTTTAGAATCAGCTCTAACTTCTGAGTTAAAAGAAAAGCAAGATTGAGATCCCAGCCTTGTCAAGTTGAAAGAGTCAGTCCAGGATCAGAAAGTAGAGGTTTTCTCCTAAGGGAGAGATGGTGTCTTTCGTTGTCAGGGTCGTCTCTATATTCCAGGTGTAGATTACTTAAGGCAGCAAATTCTTGCAGAAGCGCATGATGCGCGCTACTCTATTCATCCAGGGGCCACAAAGATGTACCACGACTTGTGGGAAATCTATTGGTGAAGTGGGATGAAGAGATATATTATAGAGTTTGTGGCTAAGTTCTCTATATATCAGCAGGTTAAGATAGAGCATCAGAAGCCTAGTAAGTCCATGCAGGAGATCGGTATTCCTACTTGAAAGTGGGAAGTTGTGAGCATGGATTTTGTGACGGGTTTGCCTCGAACTCTTCATCAGCATAATTCAGTCTGGGTCATTATAGACAGAATGACCAAATCATCTCATTTCCTTCCAGTTCATATCCCTTATTCAGCTGAGGATTATGCTAAACTCTACATCAGGGAGTTGGTCAGATTACACGGTGTTCCACTTTCTATTATCTCAGACAGAGGTACCCAGTTCACTTGTTATTTCTTGAAAGCATTCCAAAAGAGTCTTGGTACCCAAGTTCATCTCAGTACAGCCTTTCATCCTCAGATAGATGGTCAAGCAAAAAGGACCATTCAGACTCTAGAAGATATGCTAAGGGCATGTACAATTGATTTCAAGGGTAGTTGGGATGACCACTTGCCTTTGATTGAGTTTTCATACAACAACAACTATTATTTTAGTATTCACATGGCTTCATTCGAAGCTATCTACGGTAGGATATGTAGATCTCTAATTAGTTGGTTCGAAGTTAGTGAGGCCTCAGTTATAGGGCTGACTTGGTATTCGATGCCTCAGAAAAAGTCCAGATGATTAGAGAAAGACTCTGAGCTACTCAGAGCTGACAGAAGTGTTATGCAGATGTTCATAGTAAAGATCTTAAGTTCGAAATTGGTGACTATGTCTATCTAAAGATCTCTCCTATGAAGGGAATGAAGCGGTTTAGCAAGAAAGGGAAACTCATTCCCCGATATGTCGGTCCCTACAAGATTCTTAATCGATTCGGAAAGGTAGCTTATGAGCTTGAATTTTCTTTAGATCTAGCCTCCGTTTATCCAGTCTTCCATGTCTCCTTGCTCAAGAAGTGTATAGGCGACCAAACAGTTGTAACCCCTATTTAGAGCATCGATGTTCAGAATAGCCTCTCTTATGAAGAGATTCCAATCAAAATTCTAGATTATACTCATACATTTAGGAATAAAGAAGTCCCTCTAGTTAAAGTTCTTTGGTAAAATTAGTCCGTCGAGGGAGCTACTTGGGAAGCAAAAGCAGATATGCATACCAAGTATCCTCACCTCTTCTCCGCCAACTCAGATCAAGCTCAGGGTAATAGTTCTTCTTAAGCTTACTCAATTTCATGTTCAGTGTTTATTATAGACTTGGTATCAAGTACCATTGCATATTCAGTCATGCACTTATGTATCGGTTCAGTTATATAATTATGCATCAGACATGTATTCTCATTGGGAGAAACTTAGTTCCTCAAAACATCCAGTCATGCATTCATGAATCAGTTTCACATGCATCAGATATACATGTTCAGTATTATATGTTCAGCTTATCACTCATGTCAGTCATGAGATCATATTCCAGTTATTCATGTTCAATAAGTACGTCAGTTCTCTTTTATCCCCTCTCAATCAGTCTCATTCGAGGATGAATGTTCTCAAGAGGGATATATTATAATACCCCATACTTTTTTCTAGCTAATTTCATCTCAAGAATGTCTAGTATTAGTTTCTAAATTGAATGATGATTATTCCATGAGGAATTTTCAATATTTTCACTTTTTGTCATGTGAGAAATTTAATAAGCTTTCCATCAATATAAGATTTGCCCAAATCTGATAATCGAGTCAAAACTTACGACTATTTTAAGTTCCCATTATAAAATAGTGCCATATTAGTCAGTGGCATGCTGCGCCACAAGAGGAAATGGCATTTGGCAAATTCCAGTAGGGGTCCGCGATTATGGCGCATCACACCAAGTCCTAAATTCAGAGTTGTCCATTTTCCAGTGTCTCAACGTGATTTCCCCCGCATCGCACCAAAGTTCTAGGTCACAATGAAAGTGGCAACGCGATGGCCCCGCGTTGCGCCATCCCATAATTTCCCAATTTTTAAAATCCAGTAACACCGCGCGATAGCGCCGCATTGCACTAAAGGTCTAGTGTGGGAAATTTTTACAATTTTAAAAGACACATCCAAGGGTTAAAAGGGTCAATTTCCTACCCCTGTTTAAACCCAATAACACGTGATTTAGCTATTCTTCACCCAAAATATACTAGTTTCTCTTAAGTTTCTCTCAAGAATAAGCTAGGGTTTATTTTGGGGATTCGAATTCAAGAAGTTTTAACCATCAATCCTCACGAAATCACGAACTAAGGTATGCATAGTGTTCATTTATGGACTCCTTTCATCCATGAAGCCCAAGAATCCGTTTTTCTAAATTCAAGTTTATGGATTTTCTTATGAATTTCATGATTGGGCTGCTCTTGTTCATATGGATGATGAGAAATTAAACTCTACTCCATGTTGGGTGATAAATACTATGTGGGTTAAAGTATTATAGATATAGATGCATACAAACCTATGACTAATCCTTGAATGATGAAATTAGAATTGAACCATAATGTTTATTTATTGTACAATGATGTTTACATGTACTATGCCTATAATTTGTTTGATTAAATGCCTAAATGGAGGAAAAGTGCCTAAATAGCATGATACCATAAAATCCCCATGTATGTATAAGTTTATGCCTATCACACATTTGATGAAATGCTTCTATAAATATGGTATAGACTATGGTGTTAGTTATATGTTCAAGTAAGTTATGCTTGGTCCATTTCCTTTCATCGAGTCTTGGGGGTACTTGTACCCGAAACATTAGTTGTGTTCCTAGAGATAATATCATGTTTTCACGTTACTCTCAGTCAAGCTATGAATCCTTAGACTTCAGATAGTCTTATGACTCAGGAAATCTCCATGATCTAACGAACTCAGTCAGTTATCAGTTATCAGTAGTATTCCGTCAGTCAACGGAATTCAGTAACTTAGTCCATATTCAGTGTAGTAAATCATGTTCAGAGTCTATTCAGATGGGAGTAGGAATTAGCACCGAGTGAACCCAATGATGGGAACACACACTATAAGAAGAGGGTGTGATTCTTAGAAGTCATCTTTGCATTCCAGAAGTATGTAGCCAGCATAGGTTGAGACATCAACACTTTTCAATGAGGGTTGATGAGGTGGCTAAGCACTGTTAGATAAATGCCCCACTAGTCTTATATAAGAGATAATTTTAGATGGGGGTCACCCACAGCTTGTCCTTACCGGTGATATGGTATTGACACCCTTCCAATTGGGCTTACAGATTGGACCCCAACTCAGCCATAATAGCGTATCACGAGCATATCGGTTAGATAACTACTTCCCATAGTTTTATGTTACAGAATCAGGACTGTCAGATACAATCAGTCAATCTCAATAATATAACTCAGACAAGTCTTCAAAATTCAGGATTGTCAGATACAGTCAACTCAGATACAATTTGGAACTTAGATAGTTTCATCAGATTCAGGACTGTCAGATATAGTCACTTATGTTATAAGTCATATCAGTTATTAACATGTCGGTTATCAGTATTCAAACTTAGTAATTATGTTATCATAGTGTCAGTTATAGTTACTTATTTATGTATGCATTCTTACATTCATGTTAGACAGTCAGTTAGCGATAATCATGCATATGAACCCTTGCATATAGCCTACCTCACATGTATACTCAGTACAGCTCATTGTACTAACGTATTTGTGCTATGGTGCTTTCTTTTTAAGTTACACCATAGGTTCAGATACACGAACTCCAGAGCATCAGTAGATTCTAGATATCAGCAGTCAGAGTTAGTAGTGAGTCCTCATCCTTTGAGGACATAATTATTTCCCTATTATCTCATTAATTAGTTTATTAGTTGGATTTAGTTGGGGATATATCCCATCAAATCCTTAGTCACACAGTTCAGTTAGTTAGAGGCTTTCCAGAATATTATATTCAAATAGTTATTTCAGTTGTTTTGAGTATTTCATACCTCATTTAGATGTTATGTTTTACTTCAGTTATGTGAACCTTATGGACCTTCAGTTTATGTTTCCGCATTATTTGGTATATTATGATTATACAGGTACAGATATCAATCATGGGTTAGCTTGTGGTCCTTTGGGGTCATGAGCACCGTGTAGCATTCTGGGTACTAGATTCGGGGCGTTACACGTGTTCGTCCAACTTCAGGGTGCAAGTTATTTCTCTAAGATAGACCTCAGATCCGGTTATCATCATCTTACAGTCAGAGAATATGACATTCAAAAAATAGTCTTCAGGACTAGGTATGGTCACTTTGAATTCTTAGTTATATCCTTTGGGCAAATGAATGCCCCTGCAGCTTTCATGGACTTGATGAACACAGTGTTCAAGTGGTACCTGTACATGTTTAGCGTAGTCTTTATTTATTATATCCTAGTCTATTCCCGTTGTGAAAATGATCATGCAGACCATCTCATAATTGTATTGTAGATCCTCAGAGCTTATTAGTTGTTCACCAAATTCAGTAAGTGTGAATTTTGGCTAAGATCAGTAGCTTTACTTGGTCATATTATTTTTTGTGATGGCATTAGAGTTGATCCTTAAAAGACCAAAGTAGTAAGGAACTTGCCTAGACCCCTCTCTTCATCAGATATAAGGAGTTTCTTAAGTGGGCTAGCTATTATAGATGATTTGTTGAAGGGTTTTCTTCTTTATCGCCCCCATGTCTCTAATGACTTAGAAGAAAGTCAAGTTTTAGCAGTTGGATTCGTATAATACAATTTTTTAGGAGTTAAAGACTCGACTCACTTTTACTCCAATATTGACCTTGCTAGATGGTTTACATGGATTTGTGGTTTACTGTGACGCAGCCAGAGTTGGTCTTGGTTGTATGTTGATGCAAATAGGTAAGGTCATAGCCAATGCCTCCAGACAGCTTATGCCCCACGAAAAAATTATCCTACCTATGATCTTAAGTTAGTAGTTGTTGTTTTTGCCCTAAAAATTTGGAGGCATTATCTCTATGGGGTTCATATGGATGTGTTCAGGGATCACAAAAGTTTGCAGTATGTGTTCTCATAGAAAGATTTGAATTATCATCAGAGAAGGTGGCTTGGGTTGTTAAAAAATTATGATATAAGTGTGTTGTATCATCCAGGAAAGGTCAATGTAATAATAGATGCCCTTAGTAGGTTATCTATAGGTAGTGTTGCTCATGTTAAGGAGGATAAAAAGAAGTTAGTCAATGAGGTTCATCAGCTTGCTAGATTAGGTGTTTAATTGATTGATTCAACTGAAGGTAGTGTATGGGTTCAGAATAGTTCAAAATCTTTATTGGTTGCTGAAGTGAAAGAAAAGAAAGATAGAGATCCTAGTTTGGTTTAGTTGAAGGAATTAGATAGAGATCAGAAAGTAGAGGTCTTTTTCGAAAGGGAGATGGTGTGTTGCATTGCCTGAGAAGGTTATATGCTTTAAGTATTCACGACTTGAGACAGTGAATACTTACAAAAGGGTATGGTGTGTGATACTCTAACCATCCAGGAGCACTAAGATGTACCTTGATGTGCGAGAAATTTATTGGTGGAGTGGTATGTAAAGGGATATTGCAGAGTTTGTAGCTAAGTGTTCGAATTGACAGCAAGTTAAATTAAACTCTAGAGGTCTAGAGGTGGATTGCAACCATTCAGCATCCCCACTTGGAAGTTGGAAGTGTTGAATATAGACTTTGTAATAGGATTACCTCATACGCGTCATTAGCATGATTCGATATGGGTCATTATAGATAGAACGACCAAATCAGCTCATTTTCTGCTAGTTCATCTTTCTTACTCAGTTGAGGATTCTTAGGGAGTTGGTTAGGTTACATGAGATTCCATTGTTTATCATATTAGATAGAGGTACTCAATTTACCTCTCACTTTTGGAAGGCTTTTTAGAAATATCTTAGTACCCAAGTTTATCTCAGTACAGCTTTTCATCCTCAGATAGATGTTCAGCAGAGAGGACCATTAAGACGTTAGAGGACATATTGAAAGCATATATTATTGACTTTATAGGTATTTGGGATGATCACTTACCCTTGATTTATTTTTCCTATAACAACAGCTATCACTTCAGTATTTAGATGGCTCTATTTGAGGCTCTTCATAAAAAAAGATGTAGATCTCCTATTAGTTGGTTTGAGGTAGGTGAAACTGTGTTGATAGGGCTAGATGTAGTGTTTGATGCAATGAATAAAGTTTATTTTATTAGGGAGAGGCTAAAGACAGCCCAAAGCTATTCAAAATCTCATGCAGACGTAAAGAGAAAAGATCTTGAGTTTGAGGTTGGTAACTTAGTATATTTAAAAATATCGCCCATGAAGGGAGTGAAGAGATTCGACAATAAAGGGAAACTCATTCCCCAATATGTTGGTCCATATAGGATCTTAAGTCATTTTGGAAAGGTAAACTATGAGCTAGAGTTGCCTACAGATTTGGCATCAGTACATCATGTGTTTCATATTTTATTATTAAAGAAATATATTGGTGATTCAGTTGTAGTTGTTCCTTTGGAGGATGTGGATGTTAAGGATATCCTTTCTTATGAAGAGGTCCTATTTAAGATCCTTGATTGTCAAATTCGCAGATAATGGAACAAAGAAGTTCTCTTGGTCAAGATTCTTTGGCGAAATCAGTCCGTCGAGGGAGCTACTTGGGAAGCAAAAGCAGATATGCGAACCAATTACCCTCAACATTTTTTGTGCAAACTCAGATTACGCTTAAGGTAATGATTTTCCCCAGATTGGGTCTCTTCTCTTATCAGTTTCAGCTATGTAAACCATCCCATTTCATTGTATACATTCAGTTTAGTTCATGTATCATGTTTCAGACTCAGTTATGTAATCATGTTTCTAGTCATGCATATTCAATATATGATCTTAGTTTCTTCAGTACTCTCAGCTAAACCAGTCTTATTTGAGGAAGAATGTTCCTAAGGAAAAGATATTGTAATACCCCATACAAATCTTATCTCATTTCAGCTCTCAGTTGTATGTTAAAAGGGGGTCCAAAATTTGAAAATTTGGCTAAGTGTTGAGGACTTAGTCATTTCCAAGACCTCTAAACTTCGATGATTTTATTTTTTACCTTCCCGATCTTAAAATGGTGATTTTTAGGTTAATTCATGATAGGGGTTATTCAAAGTACATCTCAGAGAAGTTTCAGAATTTTTCGACGAACATATGGGTGTGTTTGGATCACTAAAATAGTAGCAGCATCGGGAGGAACCCACAACGCCTACTTCAGTACACCGTACTAGAGCCCACAACGCCTCTTCCAGTGCACTGCCCTAGGGCCTGTGGTGCACCTTTTCTCTCCCATCTAGCTTTTTGTTCCTCATTAATTAAGGGCATTTAGGTAATTTCCCACTACCCAAATCACTCCATAACACAAAATAAAGTCCTCAAGAAGCATTATTTGCCCTTTTATTCATAAAATCTCTTAAGAAATTCATCTCCTATCTCAAAGAACAAACCCTATACCATTCTTAAGCAAACAAGGAGTTAAAGCTCCAAATCTTAAGAAATTTCTGAGAATCTTCATGAATTCATCTAGTGAGGTATGTGTGATGTTCACCCATAGGTTCCTTTAACCCATGGAGTCCAAGAATCTATTTTTTTCTTTAAATTATGAGTATTCACGTTTAAATTGAAATATCTCAATGAATTTCTTGTTGGTTCAATTACAAGTTATGTTTATAAGTGTTTTTATGTGGGGTGAGCCATTATATGTTTTAAACATTGTAATCTTCACGTTAAATCCCTAAGTTATGATTTTAGTCTTGTAATCATGTTATTCTCGCATGCTTTACCCATTCTCATGCTTAAGTTAACGACTTTAATATGTTTGGTGGAATACCTAAGTGATGGATTTTGAACAATGATCTCCTACTATGGTTTTAAAGCTTTTATATGGCATTATTGTTAATACATTTAATGTTGGTAGGGTATGAACACCCTATACCTATGTGATTTACAAAAATTCAGTTTTTCAAGTTTTAGATAGTTAATCCATGAATCTTATTAGTATACTCAGATATTCATACTCATGATAAGCATTATAAGTTTATATGTTCATAATTACTTCAGAATTTGTATACACTGTTATTTTTAGAATACCATGACCAGAGCTTATCAATTATTAGTTATAATTGCATGCACCAATTAGTATCTCAGTATCTTTTAGTTGGGAGTAGGATTTAGCATTGAGTGGGAAGTGTGGGTTCAGTGCATCCTACTTCCCCAGAAACTACGTGCCACCATAGGTTTAGGGGCCTCGCCAGAGAGTGTTTCCCCATTCTCAATATGGGCTTAGTTTAGTGATCACTCCAGTTTAATTTAGTTTCTATTTCAATGGCAAGGATAGAACAGCCCTCCTCAACGTGGGTAATATGTTGGACGCCATGATAGCTCACATGATTTATGTCGGTTACATAATAGCTCCCACGGTCTTAGTATAGTAGTTAGTGTATTCTAAGTTCAAGTTTGCTTGACCAAGTGTATTGACTTTCATTTATTCAGTTATATATTTTATAGTCTTTCAGGTCTCAGACTTATTTCAAATTACAGATTTATTCTTTGACTTGTATTCTTAGATGTCATAATTTTCATGCAATCACGTTCAGTAATATCATGCTATTCAATTAGTCCTTATTTTATATGCACAGTACCCCATGTATATCTCCTAACCTTATCTCATATGCTAGTACATTTAAAGTAATGACCACATACTCTTCTTTACGCTATGATGTCTTATATCATAGGATCGGACGCACAGTTTCTCAACCTCCATTAAATAGCTCAGCATAATCTAGCAGTCGTAGTGGTGAGTCCTTATCTATCGAGGGCATATTATGCTTATTCAGTTATTTCAATATTTTATTTTGTTCAGTCAGTCAGAGTTAGTTGGGGGTTTTTCCCCTCAACTCTTTAGTCAGTTTAAAGGCTTTCAGACATTCAGATAGAATAGTTACACAGTCCTTCAGTTTCTTTTAGTTTTTATCAGATATTTTAGACTTATGATTTATTCGGTATTTCAGTATTCAGATTTATATTTACCTTCTCAGTTTATCTTTCGTACTTGTGTTATGTTCATATTTTATTCAGTGCTCACACAAATACAAGATCATGAGTTAGCTTATGGTTACTTATGACCATAAGCACCATTATCGCAAATAGAGAGTAGCCTCAGGTTATGATGGATCATGCCAATTACCTCCGTGTGGTATTGCAGACCTTGAAAGAGAAGATTTGTCTGCGAAATTCTAGATATGTGAATTTTGGTTGAACATTGTCACTTTTCTGGGATATATTATTTCAAGAGAATGGGTTATGGTAGTTCCATAGAAAGTTGCAGTGGTTGAGAAGTAGCCTAGACCCACAACTCCAACCGATATTTGAATCTTAGGTTTAGCTAGTTACTATAGGAGGTTTGTGGAGATATTTTCTTCTATAGCTGCCCCATTGACGAAGTTGACTCCGAATAAGGTTAAGTTCTTATGGTTCGATACTTATGAGGATAGTTTTTAAAATCTGAAGGATAAGATAACTTTAGGTTCGGTTTTGACTTTTCCTAAAGGCACTGATGGTTGTGTGGTATATTATGATGTGTCTCGTGTAGGTCTTGGGTGAGTTCTAATGCAGCATAGAAAGGTGATAGCTTATGCCTCTAGGTAGTTTAAGGTGCATGGGAGGAATTATCCGACTCGTGATTTGGAATTGCTAACTATGGTGTTCGCATTAAAAATCTACCATTACTATTTGTATGCAGTACATATGGACATCTTGTTTGATCATAAGAGCCTTTAATATGTATTTACTCAGAAAGAGCTTAACCTCAGGAAAATGATATGGCTCAAGCTTCTCAAAGATTATGACATGAGTGTTTACTACCATCTAGGTAAAGCTAATATAGTTTTTAATGCTGTTAGCAGGTTATTCATAGGGAGTCTAGCTCATGTGGATAAGGAAAAGTGAGAGTTGATAAAGGATATTCATCATTTATCTAACCTTGGAGTTCGTCTCTTGGACTTTGAGGATGGTGGTTTATTTGTATAGGAGGTGGCATAGTCATCTTTCGATATTGAGATCAAGGAGAAGCAAGTATTAGATCCTATCTTGATAAAGAACAAGGGTGATATAGGTGGGCAGAAGGTAATGGCCTTCGAGATTAGTAGTGATGGTACCGGAGATTATGTGTTTCTGATGTTGATTGTTTGTAAGAGATGATCTTGGCTAAGGTGCATGATGCGCTATGTTGTTCATCCTGGTTTGATGAAAATGTATTATGACCTTAAGAAGGTGTATTGGTGGAACAATATGATGCAGGATGTGGCTAAATTTATGGCCAAGTGCATGGTGTACCAAAAAGTAAAAGTTGAGTACTCAATATGAGGCTCGGAGGATTGTATCAAGAGATTGAGTTACCTATGTGGAAGTGAGAAGTGATCAATATGGATTCATCACTGGCCTTTCTTGATATCAAATCAGTTTGATTCGGTTTGGATCATCATGGATAGGATGATAAAGTCGGCTCATTTTTTACCAGTGAGGACTAACTCTAGGCTAAGGATTATGCAAGTTTATATCTCTATGAGATTGAAAATTTGCATGGGATACCAGTTTCTATTATCTCATATCGTGGTACGCAGTTTTCATCTCACTTTTAGCAGGTTTTTTAGAAAGGTTTGGGGACTGAGGTGAGTTTTAGTATTTCTTTTCACTCGTAGTTGGATGGGTAAGCAAAGAGAACTATTTAGACATTAGAGGATATGCTTCGATCTTGCATGATTAATTATGGTGATAGTTGGGTTGAGCATTTTCCTCTTATAGAGTTTGCCTATAATAATAGTTACCACTCTAGCATTGGAATGGCTCTGTTTGAAGCCTTGTATAGTATAAGGTGTAGACCTCCTATTGGGTGGTTCGAGGTTGGTGAGGTAGAGATTTTTTTTCCCAAATTTGGTTCACCAAACCATATAGAAGGTGAAGGTGATTCACGATAGTCTTAAGGCTGCCCAAAGTCTCCAAAAGTCCTATGCAAATGTGAGGCAAAGGAAGTTAGAGTTTGAGGTTGGGGATAGAGTGTTTCTTAAGGTATCTCCCATGAAGGGAGTGATGTGGTTTAGGAAGAAGGGGAAGCTTATTCCCCAGTAAGTTGGTTCATACTTGGTTTTGAGGAGGGTTGGCAATGTTGCGTGTAAGTTGGAGTTTCCTTCTAGTTTGAGCTTCATTCACTCGGTGTTCCATATTTCTATGTTGAGAAAGTGTATGGGTGATCCATCTCAAATTATTCCTATCAAGGATATTGGTATTTCAGACTCCTTATCTTATAAGGAGGTCCCGGTTGAGATCTTGGATCGGTAATTTCATCAATTACAGACCAAGGACATGGCCTCGGTAAAGGTTCAATGGAAGAACCATAAGGTTGAAGAGGTTACTTGTGAAGCTGAAGAGGACATAAAGTGCAAGTATTTGTTCCTATTTTCTTCTCCAGAAATTTCTGCAGAAGGTGATAACGGAATCAACCCACAACACAGAAAGAAGACACAAAACACAAGACAAACTGAGGACCAAAAGGGGAACAAGTCTTGGCCTAAAATATTACCACACGAATGAGATGATACAAGGTGTATTTTACACCAAAAACAGCCAACAAGAAGATAAACACGAGATAATAAGATAACAACAACAAGATAACAACAATGCATGGCTTTACTTGAACAACAACACAAACACGATTACAAGAAGTGTAAGGATAGGAAGTGAGACATCAACTCTCACAAGAACTAAGAACCTAAGTGTATGTCACACAAAGACCCTTAATACTTGTAATAGGAAACACCAACACTCTTACAATGACACAAGAGGGCGTGAACCACTCAAGCACCAAGGTTTCTAACAATGTTTGGCAATACTAGCGATTCCACCCGAGCATCACCCTAATTTTGGATTTGGTGGCTTTTCCAAGCCCTAAATTAAGGTGGTACACTCCTCACACTAGAGAGAGTTTGGTTCAAGTGTTACAACTTTCAATATCAATAAAAAAAAATAAAGAACTAAAGACCTAAAACTTGTCTATTTATAGACTTATTACAAACATAAGTGAAATATTCCAAAACACCTTAATGAAAGGAAGACAAAAGGTGACTATGGAGTTTAGTGTATGGCCTATTCTTGGTGTGTAATATGGTGTTCCCTTTCACTTCACTTGCACACTTCAAGTATTGAGTTTGACACGCACTCTCATAAGTTCTTCTCCATGATTATTCTTGTACCAGAAGGTATATGTTCTTTATTACATCTTTTTTTCTAACTTAGTTAAAGGTCAAAGTGGAGGTGCTGGGGTGTAAATTATGTTTGTACTGCTTTGTTCCATCATTTGAGGACGAATGATACGAGTAGGGGAGAATTGAAACACTCTAGGTTTTGGTCCTTGGAAATTTCTTGAGTTTTGAGCCTTCTGTTAATCATACGACTCACCATACATTCGTATGATGTAGGTACGGGTCTGGGGACCCTAGTCATTTATTGTTCAGTGTGATATCGGCCAGGTTCTATCCAAGGGATGATAAGACTCCTTACGATTCGTATGCTGATATGATGAGTAGCAGAGTCCAAACCATATATTGTCCAGTGCCTAGCCTTTCGTGTCCTGCCTAGGGTACGACTTAGGG
Source organism: Capsicum annuum (assembly GCF_002878395.1). Lineage (NCBI taxonomy): Eukaryota > Viridiplantae > Streptophyta > Magnoliopsida > Solanales > Solanaceae > Capsicum > Capsicum annuum. The sequence continues at coordinate 13,559 of NW_025855115.1, forward strand.
TTACTAGTCAAATAGTAATGATACGAGTTAGGCAAGGAAGTCGTATGTTGGACAAAATATAGAGTCCGACTTTCTATTTTGGATACGATTAGAAGGTACCACTCGTATGATGTGGGTACGAGTTGAGGGGTCCAATCATACCCACCTGCGGGAATTTTTACAATTTAAGTTAGGGGTATTCTATATATTTCCCCTCTTAACCCCTTTTGACCCCATGACATAAAACACCTTTAGGGGCTCTCTTAACCTATTATTCTTAATCAAACACTCATAAATCTCTATCAAGCTATTGGTTCAAGAAAAGTCTTGGGTTTCTTCAAAGTGACCAATTAAGGCACTCAAGGGTGGTTTTTCTCTATCTTCCTTGGTGTTTAAGGCATGTTACTCCTCTCTCATTATTAGTTCAACTCAAATCATATTTTAATGAATGTTTTTCATGGTATTATTGCAGTAATGTTTTGGTTTTGAAATATATGTTGGGGGTTTTGGTTGTTCTTGGTTAGATAATTTTTTCCATGTTTTATTTATGGTTTTTAATGGTATGATTGTGGTTTGAACATGTGGTTGCATGAGAATGGTCAATTGATGCTTGGTTTTGGTTTTGGAAACTATATGCCCTCAACATGTTTGATAAAATACCAATGAGAATGATTTTATTTATATAGTTTAAATTTTATTGAAATCTTTGCATTGCATAATATGGTAATGGAACTTAAATTGGTTTGACTGGTTTTAAATGGATTGGAAAGGAATTGGTTGCCATGGCTTTGGTTTAATTTAAAACTTTGTGGGGTACACATTGCTTGCAAGTTATAGTCGGTATGACGATATCACTTCATAATGCCTTGGTAATTAAATTTTAGAATTGGTGGTTTTATTATGTGTTAAAGGTTTTAATTAGCCAATAATAGCGGGTTGTGAAAGCTAACCGTGAAGGTGTGAGTCCGATGGACGAACACTGAAAACTCATTTTTTCTTACATAAGGGTTGGTCGTGGTGACCATATACTTGTAAGGTACATGGGAATTCCCTAAGTTTATACTTGTATATATGTATCGTGTAGGGAGAAGGGTATACGAGAATCCCCGTCCCCAATGATATCTCTAATTCATGTGGTTACACGCATTGGGGCCCATTCAGGGGGTAACACTAGAACCATACAGCCCATGGTTGGATTATTACGGTAAATCTATACAACTCAGGTTAAGGTTTTAAATGCATGCTAAACTCGATTCCCTTTCCCGACATGGTATATATGTATATATGTATCTGATTACATATGAGTATTTACTTTGATTTTGAATAATGGCATTATTTTATCCTTATTTCTGAGTACATGCTAGTGTTCATCACGCTAACCATCTTCGGGCAGTGTATCTCCACGCGATGCAGGAACTGTCTATACTACTCTTCCTGCTTAGTGACTTAGATTTGAGGACAACTTAGAGTCAGATTAAAGTGGTGAGCTTCCATACTCTGGAAGACTATATTTCATGATATAGACATCTTTATATTATTTTTGTTTCTTAGACTTTAGTTTTGACTATGGTCGGGCAGGACCCGGCCAAATGTTATTTACTTTCAATTAGAGGCTTTTTATGACTACTATGGGCATGGGTGGTGTCGGTATTGGTTTCATCCTTGGTATTGGTATTGGAATTGCGGTTGACATCGGTTTGATATTTGGTTAGATGTTTGGTTGGTTATGGTTATGGATTTTATTAATGTCTTTGTTTTATTATTGTTCTATCTTTTCATAAGTTCGAAATTCATCTGACATAGGTTGCAGGGTGGTTTTAGTTGGGTACTGGGGGTGGTCTTCGGTCCCAATTGGACTTGAGGCACCCGACACGACTAGGCCCAGATTCGAGCCGTGTCAACAAGTCTATAAATGGATATATCTCTATCATGTGTCTCGTTTAGGCATCTTGTGTTGAACATGTGGTGACATGTGTCTTGGGTTCTTCACAATCGGATGATTAATCCCTATGGTTTTCTTTTTTATCCATTTGAGCTAGGCTAAAGGATGGTCTTGTAAGTCTAAGAAACTAAATCTTGGGTCCACTTTTCAAGTGAGAGATTTAAACTTTACCAATCCATAGTGTGGACCCTAAATCTATGGACTCATTTCTATTCTTAGGGCAGGAAGATTAACATTTGGTTTTACTTTCCTTCGATCTTTCATAATGTTGGGATCCATAGCCTGAGGGCCCCTGATTATTTGTAATAAGTTGTAACCTAACGAAAGGATTCACTTTAGTCACTAAAGTATTAGATAATACATTCGCTAATAATTTTCACTAAATTTTTTCATTAATCTTTCACAGGCCACTACTTTTTACATAAGATAGTTCAATTTCGCATCCTACATCTAAAAATTACTCCATCTACCTCATTTAAAATCTTGCAAATAGAACCCAATTTGGTTTAAAAACCAGAAGAAAGAAAAAGGGGTGAAGCTTGTTCTTTTGTGCCTCCAGAGCATCCACTGGCCTCATCCGTTCTCTGATGATAATGTTTACACCTTGCTCATCGTGATCCATCCATACGTAAATTTCAAAGAACAAAGAAACATATTAAATAAAAATACATGGAAAAGAAAGTGAACATACTTAGTTGAGGGGCTTTGATGCTCAATTCATTATCTTTCGTGTGGATCCGTAGAAAATGGCATTCTCCTTTCATGCCTGTGCTTGCCTGCATCAGTACATCACTGCCTAAATATTCTTCTAGTCGTTCGCCTATATTGGGAAAGGGATAGGGACTATAACACCTCATTCCTGATTTCTTGGTATCTTCGGAAAATGTTGTATTAGGATAGGACCACGTAAAATAATAAGCGATTCTGAGTTTTATACTTATCCTCTTTCCCAAATACATATTTCTCTCGATCGAGCCAAGCGAAGATGGACTGGACCATGTTCTTCTACTAATATCCTTGTCGTGCCTTCCTCATTAGCGGCGTAGCAAGGCCTCTGAGTTCTGCTCCACACTTGTAGGGCCCATCCTATACCCAATTTCCATCTGCCCTTCTCTCAAAATTGTAGCTAGTATTGGTAGTGTTCCCTTGTCCTAGTTGATTTCCTTAATCCAGTCATGCTTTTTATAAGTTTGATAGATACGATCGAGCTACTTGGGTTTAGTCCATTAGCGAATACCTCTGCCTTTCTATCATTGGACATTTTTGGAAATCATATCTTCTTGTGAAATCTAGTAATGAGCTCGCACATAGAATCTTGCTCCCCTACTTTTTTTTGAAATTCCTCTGATGGGGATGCATCCTTTTGGACTATGGGGCTTCAAATAAGCAATGGACCATCCTGTTGAACGAGTTTGTGGATTTCCCCTGTAGATGCGAGTACCATTCCAAATCCTTTCCTGATAACGTTTCTTCAAATTTGTTTACCACAACTAATTTAGCCTCTCTGGAGGTTATGTTGGTGCACTATTTATCACCTTTATGAACATGATTAGGTATTCCCAGGTGTTCATACTTCCCTCATATTTAGTGACGTTTGGCATTTTGAAACTCGACGGAACAAAACATTTATTGCATAAGGCATATAGGGTGATTTGATGTGATGCCTCGATTCAGATTTCCCTCAGTGGTAGCAGTCTAGGTATGCAGTCTACCCTAGAAAAAACTTATCAGTAATGTCTCTTTAACTCTTTTTCTATCACTTTAAACATGGCCTCTAGCATGGATACGCCCTTGAGCCGACCACATCGGTTATATTTCCTCATTCCTTTCAAAATGCAGGGAACCTACTGAGCTAAGCTCATCTACCGCTCGCTCTCCCTTTCGTCATGTGCCTATACATTGGCTATCAGCTTCCCAAAGTGCTCGAAAAAATTCTTCAGGAGCCCTTGCAGCCATTGTATGTCGTCTGTTCCTGCCTCTGACCAACATGCCTCTTACTCCTCCTCTGTATATTCACATTCATTATTTTCATGACATAATGCAATTTTTCATCTTCAGGAGTCGTTTCTCCTCCTCAAGTTTGAGGTATCCAATTGTTAAGTCTCTAGCATCTCCAGAAGATCAAGTCCCCACACACCTCTTTGTCAATATTGGCCATGACCTACTTTCCTACAAAGCAAAACACAGAGAAAGAACTGGCAAAAAGCAAGAAGATAAAACATACAGTTGTGGTGGTCCCATGGTGAGCTCCAAACTGAGCATGTGTTATGACTTAGCTACGAGTTAGAAGTGAGAGTTTGCAAAATAACCAATAGATAAAGTAAATAATAAAATATACAACCAAAGTAAATCTTAAAAACAAATCTGGGACGATGATGCAGTGGGAGGTTCCTTAGTTACAAGTCAAACTTGTTCGAAATAGATATAAATTTAAGTAGAGAAAACAATGAGCAAAGACAACAATGAAAACTTAATAGGAAAGCTAAAGAAATTTTATTGCTTGTGAAAGGGATGAATCAATCTAATGTCATTACAATGGGAAGGGGTGCCTATTTATAAGGTAAAAGGATCGTTTTCGACCAATAGGGGAGTGCCATTTAATACCTAGAGTACAATACAATGACCAAGCGTCACTTGCCAACGAACCATGGGGGATGTCAGCCTAATATCACATGTCTACCGCGGACTTGTCAAGGATCGTCTGTGTGCACCTAAAAGCTAGCTCTGACAGACTGATCTCCTGTCCTATCCTTTCGTACGCGGTCATCATCCCTAGTAGTCTCATGCTATGTCTATCTTACCCGAGAGGGTATTCTTCCATCTTGGTCTCATTCCAGGGACAATGCCGTTGCAGGTCATCTCTAGTCCTACTCGCCCAAGTCGGCCCACACTTGCTAAAACTATTTTACCCTATTTCACGTTAACCTACATATAAACTTATAAACTCATAAAAGCTCTTAATTTATTAGCTCTAAAGTAATAGAATGATGACCGAATTATGATAATATGCAGTCTCAACTGGTTGGCGACAGAGACAAAAAGTAGTAGTTTATCCTTGGGGAAATTTAATAAGACCTTATATCGGGACAAACAATTATAGTTTTATGTTTGTAACAAGGACCATTAAAAATCAAATGTTGCGCATTGGTGGATGGAAGCTGGCGTCGTCGTTTTATTCAGATTTGATTAATAAATTGTAAGAGCATAGCTTTTTATATATGTAATCTCATTTTTCCTCTAGGATTCTCATATTTCAATTTAATATTTACACTTTGTACAGGTCTAGGATGTGAAAGCCAGCGAATTATCCCATTTTCTAGTTGCATGTTTCTTAGTTCCAATTTCTCATCCTGTATAGACTCGTGCTATACAAATATAAATACTTTTTCCATTTTATTTTATATTACAGTTGGCTAGACATAAGAGTTAAAGAAAGAAAAGAATTATCAAAGGTTCTCGGAATGATAAGTAGTCCTTGATCCCTAAATCAAAATATTCAACTTCACACCGTGAAAATAGAGTCTATCAAGAAAGCTTAATGTAATATCCCAATTGTTCCTTGAGTCTAAATCCGTCTTCTGAGTATATGGAAATGACTTTCAAAGTGAATGATAATAGAACCGTGTAGAATTTCTTTATGTCATGTAGAGCATTGAATAAGCTTTTCATCAATGCCAATTTCATCGAAATCTGACATCGGACGGGAGAGTTATGGCCGTTATACTAAACAATATCGGAATCGCCCAGGCCTGACGGTGGACCTGATGGACCGCCAAGTCCTTGGTGAACCGTCAAGTGTCCCGTCAAGCCAAGGCAATGACCCCTCTTTTTGGTCATCGTGTGACGTCCAAAGTGGTGGACCGTCAAAAAGTTGACGAATCGTCAAGGGGTCCATCAGGTCGAGGCAGAATGATCCATTTTTGGCCCCCGAGTGACGGACGATCTGGTGGACATCGTCAGCTTCCTGACGGACCGTCACTTCGACCGTCACTCCAAGGCAGAACATCCCAGTTTTGGCGCTCGAGTGACGGACGACTTGGTGGCCCGTCAGTCCCTCTGACGGACTGTCAGGTCGACCGTCACAGGCCCCAATGAGCGAATTTCAGCTTTTTCAAAAGGGCATTTTGGTATTTTTTCCGCCCATTTTGGTATTATAAATATATCCAAGTGGTAAAGGGAAGATCATTTTCTCTTATTTCTCTCCAATCTCTCCAAGAATTCTCTAGAAGCTAGGGTTTTCTTCCAAGACCCAAAAAAATCCAATCTTCTTCCAAGAAATTCAAGAATCTCCCATAGATTTCTCCAAGTGGTTCAAGAATCAAGCTTTTCTAGTCAAAGGCATCAAGAATCTTAGCCTAAAAGTGCGAGAAAGAAGTCCAATCAAGTCTCTTATCCCCAAATTTATAATTCAAGGTATGTGGGGTTTGAACAAGAACACTTCTTTCGTTCTTGTGCCCAAAG
>NW_025855115.1:22940-41318 GCF_002878395.1 Capsicum annuum
CCTATATTTAAGTACTCCTCCATAACTACATTCACTAGCATCTGCTTCTACTATATATATAAATTTTCTATTTTCGTCTGGAAATTGTAATTTTGGTAATTCTTTACAAAGTGTTTTTATTTTCTGAACTTGTTTTTTATCTTCTTCGTTATAAAAAGGGGACAACTAATATACGCAACGTGAAGAGCTGAAATTAAAGTGTTTTGAAGAAAAGAAAGAGACATTCGTTTTTAAATAAAATTTTTAAAAAAGTAAGTACTTCGTTTTTAAACAAAGTGAATCTTTTTCAATAGAGTAGATAAAGGCTAACTAGTAAAATATCCATTTTATTTAAGATTTTTTAAGACACCGTGTAAAGAAAAAAGGGGACAACTAATGTAGGCAGAGGAAATGGCTATTAATTTTTGCCCTTTAAATAATAAAAACGGTGCCAAAAATAATATTTGTAACACTAAAAAAATTCACAACACACAAGATATAATGCCTTACAATTTTAAAAAATGAAATTGCAAAAGAAATTCTCGAAGGCACAAGTTTTGCCTAACAAAACAAAACTTGATTCATACACAATTTATGTAAGCTTTAATTTAATTTCAAAACCCACAAAATTATGGTACAGAAGTTTCTAAGCTTATGTGTTGTAAATTAGATACTGCTTTTATGGACAATGCAAAAGTTCTCTAAACTTCTATTTTGCAAAATTACATCGAAGCAAAGAATATTTGACCCACAAATTTTTACCTGCTTTGATATTTTAAGCTTAGCAAAAGAATCAAGACGATGAGAAAAGTCTCATGGTGAAGTAGTGAAGTAGTGAGCCTCGTGCCGTGAGGTAGTGAAGTCTTGGCCATCTTTCGCCTGTTTTCGTACCCGCTATGATGGTCCCTGGGCCCTCTTAGGTATTTCTACTTTGTCTAAAACATGCACTTAGGTGTTTTTAAGTCATATTCATCATTGTGAAAGCACAGAGTAAGAGTTAAGGCGTGTTTTTCTTAGGGTTCATTCTTTTATCCATTACTCAGCATTAATTCTTACTGTTACAAAATGATTTCTTGCTAATGTATGTGGCTAAATCCCATTGATTTAGGGTTATGGCCAAAGTATGAGAGTTGTATCTCAGTATAACTTTCTTTAAGCATTTTCTACCATATGAATTGTTCTTTTCGTCTTGTACTTACTATTCTGTTGTTCACGAACAGTGAAATAAATGGATTACAGTAATGAAGTTAGAAATGATGAATGTTACGGATAGAACATGGGTGAAAGGACTAAAATGCATTCTGCTTACCGGATTTGCATCTAGGATGGAAACCATGCAGAGTTTCCCCTAGTATACATGCGATATAAATGCGTTCAGGTTAATTATGAGTATAATCACTTAACAATATTGGTATTAGATTAACCTGGATAGAGGGTTAGGGGTTCAAAAGACCATGACGATAATAACCCTGTGAATCACACTACTAAAAACTTGGCTATTAGCTATCAAAGTTAGCGAGGGACAAACTGTACGTAACTATTGCAGGAGACTTTGCAACGTTGTCCCTTTTGCAAGTTAAATATTTTAATTTTCAATTTTTTTGAGAAAGTAGAGAGGGACATCCCTCGCTAAATTATGATGATAATTAAAAGCAAGTTAAATATTTATAATATTTTGAGAAAGTAAAGAGGGACGTCCCTCACTAAATTATGATGACGAAAAAAAGAAAGTTAAATATTTAAATTTTTATTTTTTTTGAGAAAGTAAAGAGGGACGTCCCTCGCTAAATTATGATGACGATAAAAAGAAAATTAAATATTTCAATTTTAATTTTTTTTTTTTGAGAAAATAAAGAGGGACGTCCCTCGCTAAATTATGATGATAATAAAAAGCAAATTAAATATTTTAATTTTAAATTTTTTTGAGAAAGTAAAGAGGGAAAACCCTGGCTAAATTATGATGATAATAAAAAGAAAGTTAATTTTTTTAATTTTTAATTTTTTTGGGAAAGTAGAGAGGCACGTGTCTCACTAAATTATGATGATAATAAAAAGCTGATATTAAATCAATTATGAAGAGAGACTTTCTCTCGCTAAAAAATAACAAATAAATTAATATTTAAAGAAAAATAAATATAATAATAATTATTTTTTTGGTTGGTACCAACAATGTATAAATAAAAAATAAATGAAAATGAAACATAAATTGTCCAAGGAGTTCGTCAATGCGACATATATTATTTTTTTATTTTATTTTTTAATATAGCAACGGAAGTCTCTCACTAAATTAAATATATAAAATTGAGTATTTGATATATTACGATATTGTATATTTATTGAAAAACAATAGCAGTGATATCGATTTTTTATCCCTCGATAAATCCTTTAAAACTTTTTTCTTTTCATACCTTTATATTACATTACTCTCTCTCTATTTATATATATACACACACTTTTTCAAAAAATATTAATAATTGAATGAGCATCTTAGAAAGTGATGATTAGAATAAGTAGAAATGTTTTAGTGACATTTTTAGTAAAAGATGATGATTTATTAGCTTATAATCTGATAATGAAAAAAATACTATTAGTAATTAATTAGCTTATACTTCCTCCGCTTAAAAACGAATGATCTACTTTAATTTGGCACAAAGTTTAAGAAAATAAAGAAGACTTTTGAATCTTTTGGCCTTAAATTAAAATTGTGTCAAATGTACAGAATGCTCTTTAATCTTGTGGTCCTAAACATGTCATGTGAAAAGTTGAAATTAAAGTATTGCCAAAAAGGAAAGGGGTCATTCTTTTTTAAACGGACTAAAAAGGAAAGTAGGTCATTCGTTTTTAAACGAAGGAAATAGTTGATATTATTAAAAGCATATGTGAATTAATGATACTCTTGTACAATGTTATTAATTGACCGTCTTATAATTTGATAATGTAGATCTTTAATACAAAATATCATTTATTTATTAATTTATATGTCAATAGTTATAGTAAAATAAACGTTTGTCTTTAATATATTCATTAAAATAATATCAATTATGAACTTATATGATAGTTAAATTAAATAAAGTATATTAGTGGCTTTTAGAATATTGTTGACTGAATTAATTATACATTGACAATTATACTAACTGCAAGAATATTAGTGATATCAATAAGAAACATTAGCTAATGATGTATTTAGATACTAGGGAGGTGGGACCGTGTTGGCGTGGACCCAACATCAATTATATTTTAAGTATTTTAAAGTTTAAAAGTAAATACTCGAAATTTGATACCAATCAAATGCACATTGTAAGTATGTATGATAAGTTAGAGAGATAATTTAAGTTGTTAACTATTGTAATTTATAATATTTTTTATGTAATGTTCAAATAATATACATTACTCTCCTTGTCCAGACTTTTGTGGCATTGATAATCAATTATATTCTTAGAATAATTTAAGTTTTTAATTACAGTAATTTATAATAATTTTCTTGTACCCCAATTTAAGTGGCACTGTGTAACGCCCCAAGAACCTATCCCGAGATGTCACATGGTGCTTAAGGACACACGTGGCCTCAAGATAACCCTCTAAGACTTTCATCACTTTCAGAACTCACTATAACACTTAATCATTTTAAAATAGGGAAGAATAATCATGTCATGAGCATACAGTGATACGAAGAAATATTGTCCTGTACAAACAAAATATTGAAAGTTCTGTATATACTGGTACTTTAGTCTGACAAAATCTCTACTACAAAAGACTGAGGAGCCATTGGGACAGATCCCTAACTGACTCGCCTGAACTGAAAAGAAACAACCATCTACTATCAAAGCAAAAATCAGGGACATAGGTCCTCGAACCATGAGGACTCACCAACTGTAAGAATGTAGATGGAGGTACTTAAAGATCACTGTCGCTACTGAGACTGAGCATCTGAGCCTACATCACGAGGAAATGTAGAACATAGAAGAGTATGAGAATCAGTACTTGGGATTGTACTGAGTATGTAGGGGTGTATGCAGCACTTTTAAACAATATCATAAATGTAAAATAAAGTCATGCATGCTGAAAATAATGACTCTCTTCGCATGAATTTCCTGAAACATAATTTCCATAAATCATCGATAATAACACATGCTTCACAAATCTCATAAATCATTGGACTCAACTCAAACTCTTTAAATCATGACTTAGAGTGACTCGGTAACTCAAGAAACTTAGACTATTATGAACTTGAGAGTTTCATATAACCGACATAAACCATGTGAGCCGCATAGAGTCCAACATTTTGCCCTCCTAAGAAAGGAACCCCATATTGGCGGGAGCGTTATACTCTTACCAGGGAGTATAACCTCAAACTCATCTCTGTGATCACAAACTCAGTTTTTTGGCCCTCAAATCTCAATCCTATGGTGGAACGTAGTTCTGGAGAAGTAGGATGCGCTGAACCCATGCTTCCCACTTGGTGCTAAATACTCCTCCCAGAATCAGCTCAGAACGCGTTAGGAATTCACTTTAATCAACTCAAGGGTCTATCATGATGACCAAATCATAAATATATCTCATCTGTAAATCATAAACAACTGTAGATTCCTAACTCGACTCAAACTCAAAATAGTCTTTCCCAACATCAAGTACACTTGCTTATCAAATCGTATCAAGTATAAAAAGCTTCAAGAAAATGTCATAGGAATCATTCTTGACTCTCAAGCTCAATATCGATATATATTCAATACTCAATCTTCTCATGGAAAAGCATAACTCATGACACTTATCTTAAATCACTTAGAAATCATCAATAATAATAATAAAATACAATTCATGGCATAAATTCTCAATTTAAGAAATATGATGGTAAAATAATCATAAATATCAAACTTAATCAACTCAAATCTCATAAATCTTAAATAAAGAAATTTGGGTGTAAACCCACTTGCAAGGATCGTGAAATTCCAATAGTAAAAATCAATTCTTTGGGCACAAGAATGAAAGGATATTTTTGTTCAAGCCCCACATACCTTGGATTATAATTTTAAGATGAAAAGACTTGATTGGAAACTCTTCTTCACACTTTTAAGCTAAGTTTCTTGATACCTTGGACTTAGAGAACTTGATTCTTGAACAACTCGGTGAAACATACGGAAGATTCTTGAATTTTCTTGGAGAAGATTTGGATTTTGAATTAGAGGAGAGAAATCCTGGCTCTAGATATTTCTTGGAAGAGATTGAAGAGAAAATAAATTGCTCTTCTTTACTTGGATATATATAGAGGTCAAAATGAGAGAAAATAACCAAAATACCCTTGAGAAAATTCTAGAACTGGAGCCCGAGTTTTGGCCTTGGCGCGACTCGCCAGGATCGCGTTCCTTCACTAGAATTGGACAATTGGGAAACTGCTCAATGGCGCGACTCGGTGAAGTCGCATTTGCCACCTTGGTCGTGACCTGAAAGGGCACTGCGATGCGGTGGAATCGCGTTGGTGCACTGAAATTCGACAATCCTCAAATTGAGCCTTAGCGCGACGTGTCAATATCGCAGAGGCTCACTGAAAAATGGAAATTTCCATTTTGGCTGGCTCCGCGACGCGTTAAAGTGCTAGGTGGCACATTGTCTCACTAAAATGGCTCTAACTCTTCACCCGAGTGTCACATTTGTGCGGATTTGGTATCAATAGAAAGCTTATTCAATGCTCTACATGGAAAAAAGTAGAAATTAGAGAAATACAACATGGTATAAACATAAATCACTTTAGAAGTCATCCATATTCACTCAAAAGGCGGATTTAGGCTTAAGGAATGATCGGGGTATTACAATATCTCCCCCTTGGAAACATTCTTCCTCGAATGTTGCTAGCTAGGCTCAAGATTAAAGAGGAAACTGGAAATACTTTATGGGAACCATTTGCTCAACCGACTTACTTCACTTTAGATTTTTGAGTACTCCATAGAATGCACGAATCATAGAATGGATATTTATATAACTTAATACGCTGGATTAGAAGGAAACTGAATTAAGTAAGAATGATACCTTCGGCTTGGTTTGAACTCATGGAGAAGATATGAGGATACTTAACTCGCATATCTATTTCTGTTTCCCAAGTAGCACCCTCTATTGATTGATTTTGCCACAACACTTTAACGAAGAAAGCTTCCTTGTTCCTTAGTCTACGGACTTGATAATCTAGGATCTCGACTGGAACTTCATCATAAGAAAGATTATCCCGAACATCTAAACTCTCTGATGGTTCAACCACAACAGAATCACCAATGTGTTTCTTGAGCATAGAAACGTGAAAGACAGGGTAGAAAGCTGACAACTCTGCAGGCAACTTAATTTTATAAGCTGCTTTCCCAACACGATTCAAAACTCTATAAGGGCCAACATATCCGGGACTAAGTTTCCCTTTCTTTCCAAATCTTTTCACCCCTTTCATAGGCAAAATTTTTAAGTACACCAAATCATCAACTTCAAACTCAAGAGCTCTTCTTCTCATATCAGCATACGACTTTTGACGACTCTGGGTTGTCTTCAACCTTTCCCGAATCAAATTAACTTTCTCCATGGCCTCAAACACAGCATCATGTCCAATCATAGCAGCTTCACCCCACTTCAAACCAACTTATAGGTTATCTACATTGCCTTCCATATAAAGCCTTAAATAGAGCCATTCTAATGCTAGCATGAAAACTGTTATTATAAGTAAATTCAACCAATGGCAAATTCTCATCCTAACTTTCTTTGAAATCAAGAACACATGCCCTCAACATATCCTCCAAAGTCTGGATAGTCCTCTCAGCCTGGCCGTCTGTATGCAAATGAAAAGTGGAGCTAAGATAAAATTGGGTGCCAAGACACTTCTGAAAAGCTCTCCAAAATTGAGAAGTAAATTAAGTACCTCTATCGGAGATGATAGACAACAGAACTCCATGCAACCTGAATAACTCTCGGATGTACAACTTAACATAGTCCTCAGCGGTAAAAGATGTATGTACTGGTAGAAAATATGCTAACTTAGTCAACCTATTTACAACGACCCATCTAGAATCATGATGACGATGAGAGAGAGATAAACCGGTCACAAAATCCATGTTCACCACTTCCCACTTCCAAGTAGGAATGATAAATTCTTGCATTATACCACCGGGTCTCTAGTGCTCTATCTTCACCTGTTGGCAAGTTGCATACTTCTCTACGAACTTTGCTATACCCTTCTTCATACCATTCCACCAATAAATTTCCTGCAAATCGTGGTACATCTTGGTAGCACCGGGATGAATAGAATATCGTGCGCCATGCGCTTCAGCTATAATCCTCTGCCTCAAATCATCAACATCAGGCACATACAATCTATTCTGAAGCCTCAATACACCATCTCTTCCTTAGGAGAAAACCCCCACTTTTTAGTCTTTAACTGACTTTTTCAATTCGGCCAAACGAGAATCCATATCCTGTTTCTCCTTCATTTCTAAAACTAGAGAAGATTCGGAACTACTTTGAACCCAAACATTACCCTCAGCTGAATAAAGAAATCTAACACCCAACCTAGCCAAACGATGCACTTCGTGGGCTAACTCCTTCTTATCTTTCTCTATATGCGCTATACTGCCCATGGACGATCTGCTAAGGGCATCTGCCACTACATTGGCCTTACTCGGGTGATACAACATGCTCATATCATAGTCCTTCAACAATTCTAACCATTATCTCTACCACAGGTTCAACTCTCTCTGAGTGAACGCATATTGCAAACTCTTATGATCCGTAAAGACATCAATATGAACACCGTACAAGTAATGTCTCCAGATTTTTAAGGCAAAAACTACTGCAGCTAGCTCAAGATCATGGTCAAGTAATTTTTCTCATGCGGTTTTAATTGCCTGGAGGCATAGGCTATAATATTACCTTTTTGCATCAATACGTAACCCAAACCAACTCTCGAGGTATCACAATACACCATAAAATTATCTACACCATTAGGCAGGGTCATCACAGGGGATGAAGTGAGTCAAGTCTTCAACTCCTGAAAACTCTTCTCGCAAGTATCTGACCACTGGAATTTAACTTTCTTTTGGGTTACCCGGGTCAAAGGAGCAGCAATAGAGGATAAACCCTTAACAAAATGATGATAGTAACTAGCTAGACCCAAGAAACTCCAAATGTTAGACGGGGAAATAGGTCTAGGCTAATTTTTTTTATAGCTTCTACCTTTTGAGGATCAACTCGAATACCTTACGAAGAAACAATATGACCCAGAAAGGCAACTGACCTATGCCAAAATTCACACTTGCTAAATTTGGCAAACAACTGATGATCTCTAAGGGTCTGCAAGACAATTCAGAGATGATCTGCATGGTCATTTCCATTTCAGGAGTATACCAGGATATCATCTATGAACACAATAACAAACATATCCAGGTACTGTCTGAACACCCTATTCATAAGGTCTATAAAAGCTGCTGGGGCATTAGTTAGCCCGAAGGACATGACCAGGAATTCAAAATGACCATAACGGGTGTGAAAAGCTGTCTTTGGAATATCACACTCCTTGACTTTAAGCTGGTGATAATCGAATCTCAAATCTATTTTCGAGAAATAACTGGCGCCTTGCAGCTGATCAAACAGGTCATTAATTCTAGGAAGAGGGTACTTGTTCTTGACTGTGACCTTGTTGAGCTGACGATAGTCAATGCACATACGCAATGAACTATCTTTCTTTCGCACAAATAGAATGGGTGCGCCCTAAAGAGACACACTGGTTCTTATAAAACCCTCATCAAGATATTCTTTGAGTTGCTCCTTCAACTCCTTAAGTCCTATGGGGGCCATACGATACGGAGAAATAGAAATAGGCTGCATATCGAGAAGAACATCAATCCCAAATTCTATCTCTCTATCGGGAGGTAACCCTCGGAGATCTTTTAGGAAAACATCAAGAAACTCATTGACAATACTAATAGACTGAATGGTCGGAGTCTCAGACTTAGTGTCTTTAACTCAAACCAAATGATAGATACAACCCTTGGATATCAATTTCCTTGCCTTAAGCTAGAATATAAAATGACTCTTGGGAGCTACAGAACTTTCGAACCACTCAAAAACTGGCTCGTTGGGAAACTAAAAATTGACTACATGGGTACAACAGTCTATAAACGCATAACAAGAGTGAAGCCAATCCATACCTAGAATAATGTCAAAATTGACCATATCTAGCTCAATCAAGTTTGCAAACATGATTTTGTTAAGGACAGTGATATGATACTTCTTATACACTTGCTTAGCAACAATATATTCACCTATTGGGGTAGAATCTAGAAAAGGCTTAGGAATCTTTTCAGAACTGATTTCAAAATTCACAGCCACCAACGAAGTCACATAAGAAAGACTTAACCCAGGGTCTATCAACACATACACATCGAAATAAAATACATAAAGCGTACCAGTAACAACATCTGGTGAATCCTACTGCTCATGGTGGGGTGATATAGCATATAAGCGATTTTGGCATTGACCACTTACAGTACTAGATGAAGCATCCTGAGGAGGAGTAGGACGAGCTAAAGGGGCTGGAGCACTAATAGCCTGACTCTGGGGACAAAAATTATGACTCCCTTGTCTAGCGTATGGGTAATACTTGAATCTGTGGCCCAACTTAACGCAACAAAAAAAACCCCTCCGATCGACTAAGCACTCACCAGGGTGGTCCCTACCACACTTTGAACATGGGAGAGGATGAGGTCTGTTACTCAGACTGTCCTAGGACCTGGACATAGTAGGCCTATTACCCTGCTCCTGCCTAATTTTGAATGTGGGAGCACTGGTTGATGAAGGCGCTGGCACAAGTGAACGGTTCTGGGAATGAGGGCGATTCCCTTCAGAAAATTTAGTCTGACCATACCCCTGCTGCTCTGATCTAACTTTCTTATTTGCCCTTACTCTATCTCTCTCCTTCACCTTGTCCACTTCAATCTGCTGAGCATGAATCATTAGTCTTGAAAGGTTCATGTCCCTATTAAACATAGCGGATCTACACTCTTTCACAATATAACTAGATACACCAGCCAAAAACTTACTCATACTAGTTCTAGAATCAGCCATCATACCGGGAGAATACGTAGATAACTGATTGAACTTATGAAAATATTTCTTAACTGTTATGGGGCCCTATCTCAAGTTCATAAATTCTTCTAGTTTCGCTTTCCTCAGCTCCAAGGGAAAGAATCTATCTAAGAACGCATCCTGGAACAACTGCCAAGTCATGAGAGCGGCATCCTCCCCTTTACTCTTTCTCCATATCTTTACCCAATCATGAGCAACATCTTTTAAGAGATAGGAAGCTAGATCCACACTTTCTTCCTCCATTATATGCATAATTTGGGTGATCTTTTTCACCTCATCAAGATACATTTATGGGTCCTCACTTGTTTTTGACCCATAAAACTCTGGCGGATTCATCCGCATAAAATCATGAACCCGAGCTGTCATTGAATTACCTTCCTACAGAGGTGGAACTACGACCTGAACATGGGTCTGAGCATTGGTGGTAACTGCCTAGTCTAGCACTTGAAAAGCTACCCAAAATTCAGCGTGAGACACTGTATCACCTAAAGAATCAACGGGTTGAGGTTATTCATTATTTCTGTGAGCTCTATGAGGAGGCATTTTCTGTCATAATAGAGCACGAATTAATAGCAGAGAGAAACAATTGTAGGAACGATAAACTTTCGAAGAAAAAGACAACTTTTCCTAAAATGTCTCGTAGCCCCTTGCTCATAGATGTAGCGCGCTACACACTGGTGATCAAGACTCTACGTAACGTAGCTCGTTAGATTCCCTAGGACTCTTCAAACCTTAGGCTCTGATACCAAACTTGTAATGCCCCAAGAACCTATCCCGATATGTCACACGGTTCTTAAGGCCACACGTGGCCTCAGGATAACCCTCTAAGCCTGTCACAACTTTCAGAACTCACTATAACAATTAATTATTTTAAAATAGGGAAGAATAATTATGTCATGAGCATACTGTGATACGAAGAAATACTGTCCTATACAAATAAAATACTAAAAGTTCTGTACATACTGGTACTCTAGTCTGACAAAGCCTCTACTATAAAAGACTGAGGAGCCATTGGGACAGATCCCCAACTGACTCACCTGAACTAAAAAGAAACAACCATCTACTATTAAGGCAAAAATCAGGGACATAGGTCCTCGAACCATGAGGACTCACCAACTGTAAGAATGTAGATAGAGGTACTCAAAGATCACTTTCGCTGCTGAGACTGAGCACCTGAACCTACATCACGAGAAAATGTAGAACAAAGAAGAGTATGGGAATCAATACTTGGGATTGTATTGAGTATGTGGGGGTGTATGCAACACTTTTAAACAATATCATAAATGTAAAATAAAGTCATGCATGCTGAAAATAATGACTCTCTTCGCATGAATTTCCTGAAACATAATTTCCATAAATCATCGATAATAATACAAGCTTCACAAATTTCATAATCATTGACTCAACTCAAACTCTTTAACTCATGACTTAGAGTGACTCGGTAACTTAAGAAAATTAGACTATTATAGACTTGTTTCATATAACTGACATAAATCATGTGAGCAGCATGGAGTCCAACATTTTGCCCTCCTAAGGAAGGAACCCTACATTGGCGAGAGCATTATACTCTTGCCAGGGAAGATTGAAGTACACTTACTTATCAAATTGTATCAAGTACACTTGCTTATAAATATATACGGAAGATTCTTGAATTTTCTTGGAGAAGATTTGGATTTGGAATTGAAGGAGAGAAACCCTAACTCTAGATATTTCTTGGAAGAGATTGGAGAGAAAATAAATTGATCTTTTCTACTTGGATATATATGTAGAGGCCAAAATGGGCAGAAATAACCAAAATACCCTTGAGCAAATTCTAGAACTGAAGCCTGAGTTTTGGCGTTGGCATGAAGCTCCAGGATCACGGTCCTTCACTGGAATTTGACAATTGGGAAACTGCTCAGTGGTGCGACGTAGTGAAGTCGCATTTTCCACCTTGGTCATGACCTGGAAGGGCACTGCGACGTGGTGGAATCGCATTGGTGCACTGAAATTTGACAATCCTCAAATTGAGCCTTGGAGTGATACGTTAATATCATGAAGGCTCACTAAAAATGATAATTTCCATTTTGGCTGGCTCCGCGACGCGCTAAAGTGCCAGGTGACACACTTTCTCACTAAAATGGCTTTAACTCTTCACCCGAGTGTCGGATTTGGGCGAATTTGGTATCGATGGAAAGCTTATTCAATGATCTACATGGAAAAAAGTAGAAATTAGAGAAATACAACATGGTAAAAACATCAATCACTTTGGAAGTCATCCATATTGACTCAAAAAGCCGATTTAGGCTTAAGGAACGATCAGGGTATTACACACTAATATAATTTTGAGAGTTAACCAAATATTTTATATATTTTAAATTTTTTAAGTTTTTAATTATTGTGGGTTATAGTAGTTTTCACGTATTTTTTTTTAAATTTATAACAAAATATTTTCTTTTAGATATTATAAGTTGGTAACTATTGTAATTTATAATACTTATTATGTAATTTCCAAATAATAAATGTTACTATCCTTGTTCAAAATTTTGTGCATTGATAGTCAATAGTATTTTAAAAATAATTTAGATTTCTAATTATTGTGATTTATGATACTTTTTGTTCTATTCCAATTTAAGTGGCACTGATATTATTTCAAGAGTCAGCCAAATATTTTTTATATTTTAATTTTTTTATTTTTTTAATTATTGTGATTCATAAGTATTTTTAAAAAATATATAACTGATTAAAAAAATAAGACAAATAAATTCAAACGAAGAAAAGAATTGAGGCAAGGAAAAAGACTAATTGGTTATGACAAAGAAGGCATGTTGAACTTTAAATTTTTTAAGATATTAATTATTGTGATTTATAGTATTTTTCTTACATTTTTTCTTGAAATATAGAATAGTTAATTTTTTTAAAAATATTTTAAATTATTAACTATTATAATTTTATAATACCTTTTATGTATTTTTCAAATAATATATATTACTTCCCTCATCCAAACTTTTGTGGAATTGATAGTCAATTATATTTTTAAATAATATAAAATTTTAATTATTGTGATTTATAATACTTTTTATTCTGTTCTAATTTAAGTTGCACAATGCTTAAATGGCCATAATAATTAATTAGAGGTGATATAGTAATATCACTATTGAAGCAACAAAGCAGATATGTCTTAAATGACTTAACAACTAATTAAAAGTGATATAGCAAAATAACTCTAAAAAATATAAGATTTCAAGTTAATTTAAAACATCAAGAGTTAATTTATCATTTCATGTGTATTTTATCCTTTTGATTAAATAGTATTAATTTTTTAATACTTGGATGACTTATAATAATTAATTAGGGGTGATTTTTAGTGAAATTATGGTTAAAGCAGCTGAAGCATATATGCCATAAATGTCTATTTTACTATTTTTAATAAATATTAATAATTTTTAATACATAAATAACTTATAATAATAAATTAGGGGTGATATTATAAAATTATAGTTGAAGGAACTGAAGAAGCCAGCACAAGCAGGCATGTTGAAAGAAATATTTTAACAATTATACTAAAATGATGGGCATTAATCATATTTATAAGAAGTATTGTTAATTTATCAACATATACATAATAATAATTAAATGAAAGTATTTTTTTAATCCAAGCCATAGCCCGAGCCATGATTCAAGCCATTGAAGAATTCTCCAGCTTGAAGCTTGAAAATCTGAGTGCGCTGACTCATGTAGATGGGAGAAACACCTCAAAAAGCCCTAAAGAAAAATGGTCTTGAATGATTATTCAACAGTTAGCTCTTATTCTAACCAATCTATCAAGTCAATCAGATTTGAGCTAAGCACCACCCGCCTATAATTTCTAAAGTGTTTACTTTTATTTTCATCATCTAATTTAATTGTATTAGTTTTCTCAGCAGATTGAATCCATCTAAGTTAATACCACTGCTAGAGAGAAACAAAATTATGAGATATGAATCAAGGAGTTTGCACATGTAATTTTTCATACTGACTTGAATTTTTTATTTTATCACTTTTCGCATTACAAAAGTCAATTTGACAAATCTTCAAAATTAAATTAATTTATATTAATTTAATTTTTAATTTAAAATTTAGAAGTTAGTAAACTATAAAAAAAAATACTATAAGATGTAATATAATTATTTTCATATTAATAAGATGAAAAACATCTTAAAATATCAATCAAAAGTCAATTTAATTTTTAGTGTCATTTTAGACAATTATTCCATTATTTGATCTTAGTGATTGATTCACTTATATTTTATTAATGTAATTATCAGCTGGAGGTGTTATTTCATATAGTAAAAATAAAACATTTAAGAATTTGGGTAAAATTAAGAAGAAGAAAAAACTTGTCATGTTTTCGTGTAACTCCATTATTCCCTCCATTATTTTCCCCAAACTTTTCTCAATAGAATTTAGGTTTAATTCTAATTTCTGGGAAAACCTTTCATTTTCATCTTCCTCTTTGAACTATGGCTGAAACTTCCAAGATCACCTACTTTTTCTTTGAACTCTGGCATGTTTACATGCAGCGTAATTAACCGTTTTGGGTATTTTTTTATTAATTGCATATATGTGTTTTTCTTGCCTTTAATCTATTAAATGAAGGATTTCTTTTAGATTTCTCAACACCTGCTCTTGTTATATTATATCTAGAGCACTTTTGGATTCAGATTGTAACTAATGAAGGATTTTTTTAGATTTCTCAACAATTGTTCTTGTTTTATTGTAACTAGAACACTTTTGGGTTTAGATTGTAACTTTTGTTGGTGTTGCTGGTTTATCTGTTGGTTTTGTCCTATTTGTGATTCATAATTGGGTAATTAAAGACCTACATTGAGTCTATGCAGTGTGTTTATAGGATTCAGACACACATAGAACACAAATTATTCATATGGCAATTGAAATAATTAAGATATTTTCTTAAGCACTCTAATAGTCATTATTTTGTATTTTATGTTGGTGTTGATACAAATTAAATTCTTTTTGTGCCTACTTATCTTAATTAATAAGCGTGGGGAACATGAAATATAGTTCTGAATACGACACCATACAACTTGCCTTATAATACAATTGAAAGGTGACAAAATTAAACATTCGCATACTCTACCTTTACCTTGATTCATATCTAAACAAAACATACAAAAGGATATGGAACAAAGCATAGGAAGAAAACATTCAACAGAGAAAAAGAACTGTTAAAACTTTTATTTGTGCCCAACTTTATCGACCAGCTCTCTAATTAAATATCTCAAAATTAAATGCATTTAACTGCTCGCCAACTGTGAAATCCTCACTTGTGCCTTAAGAAACTCATCATAATATAATTACTATGTTGCTGTAGCAGCTTACAGATGATATGAATAGATAGGAAGGTACGAAGGACAAGAATTAGGTGTAGAAGATTAGTAGGCAGGAGTGTGTCCATATTAGTAAATAGGAGTGCCTTGTCTTGTTGTCCTTACTAGTAGTCGTAGGACTACTCTTGTTGTTTCTTATTCTACTAACAACAACAACGAGATTATGAAAATATTCAGCTTTAGAAAATGGCTTCACATCTACAGGGGTTGTCACTTGTCTATCACAATAGATTCTTGAGGAATATAACTATGATGTATATTTACAGTTTGGAACCCTACGGTAAATTATTTTGAACTTCCTATCTCGACTTAACAAATTGTTAGTTTCTGTCTTTTCATACAAAGTCTGGCACTTTCTTTTGAAGAAGTACAAGCTCTGTTTAAGTAAAGTTGGAGGTAGTAACCATCTTATGACTTAGCTGCTATAGAGTAAAAAATAAAGATACCATCAGACAATATGTTCTAATAGTATATGGTTATTGGAATACTTCATTTAAGAGGTTTTTTTTTGTGTTTTAGTATTGAGGTTTAAACCATAAGTTTTGCCTCTGTATTTATACTATCTTTTGAAAATTTGAAGTCTCGATAAGAGTTATAGTTGAGACATCTACCCACTTTAGATGTATCGTAGGGATTGAAAATATTTTTAAATCATAGTGTGATCATATCAATATTTTGTTTCTTGAAAGGAACCCTCTTTTTCTTGTAATGTTTATTTGTCCTTTTTCTGGATTACATGAGCTACTTAGATTGCCATGATACTTGCACTTCAAATATAGACTATTGTGAGGTTCTCCTTTAACACTTTTTTATTTGCAGGTCATTATCCCGTAGAAATTTAAGAAAAGAGAAACGCTGGACAAATTATAGATTTTAGCGATTATTACAAGAGCAGTATCACCGCTAAAGGCGAGGCCCTGATTTCGGGTACCTTACTTAGTCTTTCTTACTTTCTAATTCCATTAGAGGTAATCTGCTATCAAATGTACTACTAGAAATACATAAAGAATGAACTATTTGGAAAGACTTCCAGCAGGTTGAACCTCAGCTCACTCACAATGACTTGTTTGGAGGAATTTGTCTATCAATCTGGTGGCCTATTATCACATGGATTTCTGGTTGCAATATAAGAAATGTTGTAAGCTACAAGTTTCACTTATACTATTTTCGTATGTTGTCCTTGTGACATACAACAATAAAGTCATAACCTTCTAAAATTATAGAAACAAAAATAAAAAAACCCCTTACCCCCAAAGAGAATCCTGAAAAAAGAAAAGGAAGTCTGCAACCAACATTTATTCTATCATTAGCAAGCTTTTTTTGGTGAAGTAATCCAACTATTGTTGTTATTATCTTTTGGTTGCACCAGAGTGCTCACCTCAATTAGCATGTTAGTACCTCAGTTATCAGAAGCTAAATTAAATTTATAGAGTTTCTATCTGTAAAGTACAACTGTTTATACTGAACTTCAAAGTGTTCCAAGTGTTAATCACATTGAGTAATGAGTATATTTTTTGACATGCATATTATTTTAGCTTTTGAATTACTTATACTATTAAAACTATACATTTTGTTTGCAGAAAAGCTGTACATGAAGCCTTTTCGAGGATCGGGTTATTCAAAATAATTTTAAGAAGAAGGCATCTTCTTTAATGTCATGAATGCTTTCTAAAGATCAAAGTAACAGACAACGACCTAGACGGCTTGGGCCAGTAAAGAAGGTTCCGTCACTATGCCAGATGAGCAGCTTGAGGAGATGCGACTGGAAGTTCGGAAGCTTGCTAAGAAGTACAAGGAGGAACGAAAAAGAAGGATGAGGGAGAAACGACATAGGATGACACTTGAGTCAGACGTTCAAGAACTCAAGGCTCAGGTAAATACGTTAATCAAGCTTTCTCTTTCTCCGCCCCTAGCTCGGATGATGATGGTGAAGAGGATGAGGATGATGAAGAGAATGAAATGGAGTATTAGATAGTGTTGTTATTTTAGTTTTAGATTATGTTAGTTTGGAGTGTTTGCAAGAATTTATTTTGCTACTTGTTTGCATATTTTTTTATACTTGTTTGAATATGTAAGAAGTTTGGTTGCTTAATTTTAATGTTTGAATTATTTTGGAAGCATTTTCTTATTGTTTTGTTGGTTGTTATTGGTTGTACATTGATTTTCTATTAAAATATTTAATTTTGATGCAGTAAAATGTAAAAAATAATACCATATTAGCATGGGGCTTAGGGAGGGATATCCCTTAAAATGTTAAAATATCAGATAAGTTTTTAATTTAACTTAGTGAGGGATATCCCTCAGTATATTTAAATTTAAAATTTTTATTAATTTTCACATATCAAGGGCCGCTCCTCACTAAATAATAAATTAATATTATATATATTTGTAATATAGCAAGGGTCGTCCCTCACTAAATTAAATTAATATTATATATATTTTTAATATAGCAAGGGACATCACTACTAAAAAAAAAAAAAAGAAAAACCAACCACACAAAACCAACCACGTGTTGTGGTCTGAAAAAATCAATCACATGTGGTCGTATTTTCCTAATATTTTATAAAAAAAAAAATTGAAAAAAGCAACCACAAGTGGTAGATTTTTTTATTTTAAAAAAACAAAAAAATTATTTCATTAATTTTTATATTAATTATTATTTATTTTACAAATAAAAATTAAAAAAATATCAAAACCGACCACTAGTGGTCGGTTTTTAATATTTAAAAAATATATATTAAAAACCGACCACTTGTGGTCGGTTTTTGAACTAAAAAAAATTAAAAAGTAAATAAATTTTAGTAACCAATAATAATATATATGTAATCAAATATATATATTATTTTCATTAAAAATAATTATATATATGTAATGTAATTTATATATAAATTTTTGAAATTACACTGATCACACGTAGTCG
>NW_025855115.1:44466-50814 GCF_002878395.1 Capsicum annuum
TGGTAAGGCGGTGGAAAATATCCAATATACCCTAAATAAAATGGAATAAAATATAACTAGGAGTCCGATATAATGGGCCACCACGATGCGCCACTATCGCGGTGGCTCATTGGAAATTGACGAATGGGACTTTTAGGGTCACCGCGATGTGGAGCCATCGCGTTGTCCCACTAGTTGGGACTTAGAACTTCAGCGAGACATGCCACAATCGCGCTAGGCTACTGGAATTTGAAAATTTTTAAATAGACTCCCCCCGCGACACGCCAAGCACCAAAATGACGGTGTTTTACGACTAGGACTTAAATTCGCTATAACTTCTTACTCGGGTATCGGATTTGGAAAAATCTTATATCGACGGAAAGCTCATTCAATTCCCCACACTACTAAATCGATTAATATTCCATATTTACATAGGATTTATTGCTTTTGGATAGTCTACGCATAGAAATGATGATTTTTGTTCTAGCTCGAAATGCAAGGTGTTATAGTATCGTAGTAGTCAGCCTCCTAAAAGTCAGGGTGACCCAATACCCCAACATGTAGAGGAGGAGTTATAGGAAAAAATTGTGGGTCCTGCAAATAGAGGCTATTTGGTCGGATACCACAAAAATTTTTTGGCGATAATGTTATGTGTTCGTCTGGCCCTTCATACTCTATCTCTTAAGTTGATAGAGAAACGATTGACAGACTACAAAATATGATTTCTCAACTCACTAAAGAGCTTGCTGAACAGAGAGAGAGGCAGAAGAAGATGGAGAAGGCAACAACATCACAATTCAAGAAGCTGTAGCACCAGTTGAGCTCTTTCATTAAGACTGCGGGGGTTATTCCTTCGTGTCCTGGTGATGCAGTTCGGGATGCAAAGGGTCTAGGCCCCCTGGATGATTTCAGCACGGATGATGATATGGAAGACGAGGATGTATTCGATGATGATGACTTTTAGTTTTTTTATTTTTGTATGTGTTGTACTTTGAATTTAGACATTTTGTTGTATGAAACTATTGTTGTAGTATTTTCATACTCACTTCTGTTGGACATTTTGTATGTCTTGTACACTTTTGAAAGTATTTACATTTGATTTTTGGTTGTTATTGCTGATGTATTTGATTTGATACTGCTGTATTGCATTGTTGTTGTTGCATGTTGTATTTGGGTTTTGATTTTTTTTTTTTTTTAAATTCCTAGAAAAACCGACCACAAGTGGTCAGTTTTTTAAATTTTTTTTTGCAGAAAACCTATCACAACTGTGGTCGGTTTTTAAATAAATAAATTAATTAATTTATTAAAAAACCGACCACTTGTGGTCGATTTTTTTTCCTAAAATTATTTTTTCTAATTTTAATAAAATAATAATAAATTTTAAAAATATATATTTTTTTTTAAAAAAACGACCACTTGTGATCGATTTTTAAAAAACTACCACAACTTTACCGACCACACATTTTGGTCAGTTTTTGGGGAAAACCGACCACACGTGGTCAATTTTTGTGGTCGGTTTTTCCTTTTTAGTAATTCATCCCTCACTGCATTATATGTCCGTCACTACTTTGCGAGGGGCTTCCTCACTAATAATTAACAAGATTAAAATTAGCAAGACACCTTGTAGTGATGGTTGCCCTCACTAATTAGTGAGGTCCTCCCTCACTAAATCGCATATAGATATGAGAGGATTACACAAATTGCCATAGCCTATAGGATTCATCGTCCCTATAAAACAACTTTTACAAAATCAATAATTGTTAGTACTTTTCTTGCTTTTAATTAATTGAAAATTAGAAAAAACTAACCAAAACCAAACACTTGTTGAACAACACTTGTTCTTTTAATTATAATCGATAAATTTGATTTCTTGTCAAGCAATAAGTCCCTGTGAGATTTGTCCTCTGATTGGTTAAGCAATCATTGTATTACTTAGCGACCACGTACACTAGTACTTGCGTGTATACACTGGAAGCAAACTACGAGAAGCTGAGACAAAAATTAAAGTGCACCAATTTGAGTAACAATTAAAGACAGCTCCAATATAGGGCCATTCGTGCAAAAACTTTTTACTACAAGGGTTATTATTAATTAAATGGGATGTGCAATGGACTAAAGCTTCCCCTATTATTGAATGGGACTGCACAGTGCACATACAGCACAAAGGGACGGTCAATACCCAATAAGCCTTGATGATCCATCTCTATTTCACGGGTCATTTTGAATGGTTTAGTCTCAAGAGTATTTGGAAGACCCCCTAAAACTGGGACCTGCATTAATTATGTTATTGCATGCTCGTATTCACTTTTTCTCTTAGTTGTTTCTATCCACAAATATTGCTTATGGGGCTGTAATGAATTTGAACTGGTCGTTATATATGCATAGCTTTGGCAAGGAGTAGTTGGCTTCACATTCACCCTCGATATAGTGGTATATGTGAAAATGGCAGAAGTTAACAGAAGTCCAGCACCGTCAAGGTGTTAGCCTACATGGTTAGACAAAAATAATAAGAAGGTTTTAATAATGATATTATGCTCAACTCACGGCACCTTATTACACTAAAGTTTTTCTTACCTAACCAGCAAGTTAAAGCATACATAATTTCAAAGGTGATGACCCCTTTTTCTTCAATATTATTCTCATAATAAATTATATACAACCAAAGTCTTAAAGAATTTTTAACACTGTCAGGCCACTTAAATTTTTTTTATATGTAACCCTCTTAAATTCTTTGTATATGTAACCCTCCATCAAAATGGGATTTGTAATGTATTACCATCAAAAACGCCAATAGTTTATATTCGGAGTAAAGTTTCCACGAATATCATGATTTTAGGGAAACTCATTATCTACAAACGAAATTTAAAGGCAAAATTGTATCACATTAATAAAGAGAATAAAAAGCCGATTGACACCTCATACATTATTGATCGGTAGGAGTTTGAAATATACAGGAGATGAGTTTTAAGACAAAAAATGAGCTGAAAGACCCTTCAAGTCTTTAATTAAATAAAGGTGATAAATGGGTCACATAATATTATTAAGTTAAAAAAGATAAAGTCGCTTAAACAACTGAGCCAGTTGTTCGACAACTACATTAGTTGTCCCAACAATTATCAAAATTGTCTAACAACTTTGCACAGTTATCGAACAATTTTTATAGTTGTTGAGGCAACTTCTTTAACAACCTTTTAAATTGTTGGAACGAAAATGTTAAATAAAAAAACATAGAATTTTTGTTTTTGTCCTTTTTACCTAATTTTTAAAATTTGAAAGACTCCCACTTAGTTGACAAACTTGTTCGTCCCTTTTAATTCAAAGTTCCGAACTAGTAATGACCTAAAAGATTGAAATTTCATCTAACATGCAATCTCTGAACCAGAAAGGTCTCGTCTTTCATCATCCATAAATAACCACAAAAGGTCTAAACGTAAACCTTAGTAAAGTCCCTTTCGACATTTCCAAACAAATCTAATCAATTATTGATTGCTGAATTAGAAAAAGAACTACAAATGCTAAAAAGATTTGTATGGAAAAAGAAAGAAAGAAAAAGAAGGAAAAAATAAAGAACAAAAATTATTAAACGAGATAAATCAATTTAAAGAAAAATTAGAAATAAAAAATAAAGAACCAGAAACCAGTGAATTAGAAATAGATACAATAGAAGCTGAAAAATAGATAATTATGGTTCGAAAGATTTTGAAACATATACAGAAATTCTAGAAAACATAGGAAAACTAGAAATTAATGAAAAACAAGAAGTAATTAATAAAGAAAATCTAGAACTAATAAATACAGAAGTAAATACTCTAGATAAAAATATAATACCTAGTGCATCAGAAATAAGAAAACCAACATATAATTACAAAAATAAGTTTAAAAGATATAATTCAAAAGATGAATATAATAAATGGACACCAAAACAAACAATTAATTACAACTTTTTGGATTTAGACTGTGTAATAGACACAAATAAAACAATACAACTATGGGTAGGATACATATCAAAATAATTATTAGATAATAAAATAGATACAACAAACACACAAAAATATATAGAAAAGACATTAATAGAAACAGTAAAATTATGGTTTTTAAACCTAGCCAAAGCAAGTAAAAAGAGTATTAAGATCTGATAACAAAACAGAAGGAACATCAACAACTACTAAAATACTACCAACAGAAATATTGAAAAAATATGAAATAACTATAAGAGAGGAATTTAGCAGTATGACAACAGAAGAAGAAGAGCAAAATAAAGAAAAAGATATAAATAGAAATTTAATGTTAAAACTAGCAATATGTAATATGTGCTATATAGATGAGTATACGTGCGCATTTAAAGAATAGTATTATAAAGGAACATATAATATAGAAGAAAGCAAAGAAAAAAGAAGATTATATTTTAGTAAATTACCCGAACCATTTAGTTCAAAAATAATAAAGAGTTGGGATGAAGCAAAAATAGTAGATACCCTAGGAACAAGAATAAAATTTTTACAACAATGGTATAGAAATCTATGTGAAAAATATAGAGAAGAAATAAAAATGGAAAAAACATTAATAAGAAATTTAACATGTTGCAAAGATAAAATAACACCTCAATTTGAATGTGAAGAAAGATATTATCAGAAAAGAAAAAGACATAAGATATACAAGAAATTAAAATATAAGTATAAGAAACCAAGAAAAAGATATTATGCAAAAAATTATAAACATAAAAAACCATATAGGGAAAAAATATCTATAAAATAATGTACTTGTTATAATTGTGGAAAACTAGGACATTTAGCTAGAGATTGTAAATTACCAAAAAATCCAAAAAAGTAACAAATATCAAAAATAAAAATAGAAAATACAGAATATATGCAACAAGATTATATAGATTATGAATTAGAAAGTGAAGATAGTATATATGAAATTTCGGAGAATGAAACCGATAATGAAATAGATAGTGAATGAATCAAATGACTGAAGAAGATATAAAAATGAACCAAATAACTGAAGAAGATATAAAAATGAACCAAATAACTGAAGAAGATATAAAAATAATAACAAAGGAAGAATATTTAAATGAAGAAGGAATAGATCAAAAAATAATAGTTGATAGTCATATATTTGACGAAATAAAAGAAAAAGAGTTAGACTTAAGTGTAGAAAAAATATTTAAAATACCAACAATAAAAAATATATTTAGTAGAAAAAAGGAAGAATACTACGTACTAAGCCTAAAAGAACATGTAATAGACTGTAGATATGCAAAAGGAAAAGCTAGTATACCACTAGTAACAAAAACAATAATTAATAAAGAAATAAACGATCTAAAAAGTAAACACCCAATAAAATATGTATACCTTGGAGGAACAGAGATATTAATAAAAGCATGTTTTCGAGAAGGAATAGATACACCAATAGAATTATATCTAGCAGATGATAGAATTACAAAACCTATAGAAAAAAGTATAATAACAGACATAAAAGGAAATTTAATATACCAAAAATTTAAATTTATAATAAGTGCAATTTATTCAGTAGCAATAACAGATAAAAATATAGATACATCATTAGTATTATATTGGAAAATATCAGGAAGAGAACTAACCCCAGGAAGTAAAATATTTACAGCAAGATGTAAAAATCTATATGTATTAACAACAAAACATAAAATAACAGGAAAAAATAAAATTAATAAAATACAAATAGAAAGTCCTTTTGAACAATTCGTAAAAACAATTGATAATAATGCTTATAGTTACAAAATATAGACATAGAAGAAGATTTAGAAATAATAAATGATAGAATAAGTACATAAAAAAGAATAGCTCATGAAAAACCAGAATCATCAAGCTCATAAAAAAGAACAAGTTATGAAACAACTTCAACAGTTAATTCAAACCAATATTACATAACAGGAACAATAAATGAAAAAGAATATTTAATACTCATAAACACAGGACAAGAAGAAAATTATATAGCAAAATATCTAGTAAAAAGTGAAGAAATAAAATCTAATAGTAATATATGCTCAGATCTACCAAGAAGTCTAATAAACATTAAGGATACGACAGAAAAAGAAATAATAATAGGAGTTAAGAAAATAAAAATAGAATTTGAAATAAAGGAAGAAATGCAAAAAGTAGATATAATATTAGGAATAAAATGGTTAGAACAAGTAAAACCATACAATATAGAACATACACAATTATCTATAACATATAATAAAGAGAAATTATTCATAAAAAGAACTTTAACATGATATGAAAATATATGTACTTGTAAAAATAATAGTAGAAGGATATTATAATAGGTATTATACACCTATGATAGATACAGGAGCAGAAATAAACTTATGTAGATACAACTGTTTAT
>NW_025855116.1:0-1455 GCF_002878395.1 Capsicum annuum
CTGTGCTTTAACGACTTTCCATCCTCTTTGTATTTTTTTTTAGCAGAGTCTGTTTCCATCTTTTTGTGCTTATTAAAGAACTTGCATGCTCTGTCAGAGATCATATCATGGAGTATTAGGTCAAATAGAGATGCCAACACAAGCTAGCGTTTCAGTTTATTTATACTGTCCTCAGGTTTCCCACTTTTAATCCAATGGATTTGGTGATGAGGAACATTAGTTTGCATGTTTCAGAGTATTGATATGTATTGGTCCATTAGTTACTTTTTGATGTGTAGAATTCTTTCAGTGGACTTGGAGAACAAGTCTTTTCTTTCTTTGACTTGCTTCTTTTAAGTAATGTTATGTTTCATCTTATACTGCATTCGGATTCTTTAAGTGGTATTACAATCACAGCATCAGATAATAGATACGGGTGAAAGGAGGTTCCCTAGTTTCTTTCATGATGAGCAAGCCTAGGCAATTTAGATGGAATTGCGCAATAAATGTTTTACATAGGAGGATGACTGTAAGGTATATCTTGTGCAGAATTCCATCTAGTCTATGACCATTTTTTCGTTCAATTAGGAGCCGTTAGGTTATGACATAAGACCAAAGCTAATACATGAATAACTTGGTTATTCATGTATTAATTTTATACATTGTTCATAGGCACGAGGGATAAAAGTTATTCATGTATTAATTTTATACAGTGTTTAGTTGTATTTTTATAATCCTATGTAATCAATGCTTACATAATTTATGTGGAAATCTG
The DNA here is from genome assembly GCF_002878395.1 of Capsicum annuum. Classification (NCBI taxonomy): domain Eukaryota; kingdom Viridiplantae; phylum Streptophyta; class Magnoliopsida; order Solanales; family Solanaceae; genus Capsicum; species Capsicum annuum. Next base: position 755 of record NW_025855116.1, read on the forward strand.
TATCTAATTTTATATGGGATAGAAGGTGGACTAAGTTATTCGGGTACTAGTTATACGGATTAGATAATAAAATAAAATATTTATGTATTTATTTAATTAATTGTTGTATTTGTATTTGTTCCCACTGTGCCACATGAATTTTTTTTTTTCCGCCTCAATGTAGTGAACTGGTTAAGCAATTCACTAGCGACAATTAATTTATGCTGTACTCTTTCAACTCTCATCTTTTATTTTTGTCTATATTTATCCTCTAATCTTGTAATTTTATTCTCCACTTGGTTAAGATGAATTTGACACGTCCTTGATAGTAACCCATTAACTATTAATTACTTGTATAATTTAAACTGCCAGTGTTTCTTTTTGTTTTGTATATTTTGCTTAATTAGTATAATTAAATTGTTGAATTTTTAATTTTCAGTATTAAAAATTATACTTTTCCATATGGGTGTAATAAATATTAATTCCTACATAACTAATACCTACATAACTAATACCTGTATAACTAATCTGGGGCTTTGGCTGTTGGTGACAAAAAAAATTTAAAATGAGGTGTAAGTGACACAAGTCTTAATAATTGAGTGGCGGTGACAATTACTTAATTATAGATTATGAAAGTTTGAGAAATTTTAAAATAACTCAAAAGTTTTTAAATTTACACTTTGATCCAAATGTTAGTTAATATAACAAAAAACGAAGGAAAA
>NW_025855117.1:0-1762 GCF_002878395.1 Capsicum annuum
ATAAATGATGTTGTTTGTTTGTTGTTGATGTTGTTTCTTTGTTGTTGATGATGTTGTTGATGTTGCAACAGATGGAGCAACTATTGGAACAAATCAAACCACTAGCAAAGATGGTTTGATGTATTCCAACAGATTATACATCTATTACAACAGACTCCACATTTGTTGCAATAAGATCCACATCTGTTACAACAGATTGACAATCTGTTGAACGGATGGGAAACTATTGCAACAGATAGATAATCTATTGCAACGGATGGATACTATTTTTTCTGTTCTTCTCTTGTTTGACATTAATTTTTTCTCTTGTTTGTAGATATAAGGAAATGAAAGTTGATCAACTTTTGCCCGACCAACACAAAAGGCTACAGTAAAGATGGATTTGAAGGAATAAAATTCTTACAGATGGAACCACTTCATATGTCGGAGGTATGTATTACTGATAATGTTGTCGTGAAAACACACATAGAGTACACTGATTTTGTGAATATTGTTTTTTATCGATTAGTCATTGATCATTCAAAGAAGATATCTGTAATTTTACAATTAAGTTTGATAGATCCAAACTAATAAGGCTGAGGGACCATGAATATAGATTTGATACCCTGTTAAGATTTCATGACCGTTGTTACTTATGTTTATGTGTCATGCATTGTGAAGGAATCAAGTTTTAGTGGCATTGTAAAAAGATTCAATAGCGATTGGACTAACTTTTAGGGTGCATTGAACTCTGAGAGGGTCTTCGAAGCCTCCAACTTCTTCAACCAAGAACGGGAATTAATATAGTTATTGCCCTAACCAAAATTTATATGGTTGGGTAGCTCAAGGTGATGATTATATGCTAGAAGGTGCGGTAGAAGAATACCTGCAAGGGAAAAGGGGGGTTGATGAAAGACTATATCATTTGAGAGATAATTAAAGAGGAAACATAGTATAGGAGGGGAGGTCATAGCGAATTTGGCCGATGAAACTAACTTAGAACATGAGAAATCTGAATCAAGTGCAAATGTGAAAGTGTATCCTGTAATGAAAATTCATCTGTTGTCTATCTCAAAGTAAAATAGTGCAGCTGGGCATTTTTCTAGGGATTGCTACTAGGTAGCATGGTTGGAATGATCACCAACATAGAAAATAGCAGAACACTAAGAAAGTAGCTTTGTGGGCATCAAGGGTTGAAATGATGTACAGTAAGTCGAGAAAACTTATGCCAAGAACAGCTGAAGTTAAAATAATAAATCTAAGAGAAAGCCACAATTTCTGAATTTTAAATTTCATCTCATGTCTTCTTGTTTGTGGTTTCGATTAGTTCCACTGCTATTAACTTGATCGAAATCATAAACAAGATTGAAAGGCAAATTGGCTATCATTACTTCCTTAGCAATATGTATATAATTGATTGTGTTTTTTTGCCTTAGCATGCTTTCAACATATCTTAGTGAAGATCAGATAATTTTTGTAGTATATGAATCTCGATAATTTTCAAGCTTGCCACCATCTTGTTGATTCGGTATTCAAGCTTGTTGTTGTCATCATCGAGGTTAGTATAGAGTTCTTGATCTTTTATGATCTCGTCAATGAGAAACACTTCCTTCAAAGTTGTGGCATTGTAAAAGGACTTCATAAGGCTACCAGAACACTTTCTTTAGAAGGCTTAAATAATACATAATGGGCCTCTATGTTTGTTTTAGGTTAACGTGTTGATGCACACTCAAGCAATGGTCCCAACGATTGAACAGCTCACTTTCTCAAGTGTTGTTCAATG
>NW_025855118.1:0-1878 GCF_002878395.1 Capsicum annuum
CTGCCACAGTCGTTGCAAAATATTCACTTGACTGTCAGAAGTTATTTTTCTGTCACTACAAGACAGAAAATTTAGTATATCAAAATACTACTTATAAAGTTGTAGCAGCTTTAAACACCCCTTGTTTCTAGTTTAACGATGAAGTTTTTATGACTTTCAATCGTCAACCGAATGACCTCTAGCTTATGATGAAGATTTTATTTCTTCAAATCACTTGTTAAGTTCAAACGGAGTAGAAACTTTAAATCTTTAATCTCCAGAAACTAAACAATACAGATTATAAGGAGAAAAAACTTTAGTGAAAAGAAAATTTCACCAAACAAGCGAAAAAAATGTATTTTTTTTCAATTATTTCCTTAAGATTATTGTGTTCAGGTACACAAAAATTTGTATTTTGGCAAAACAACTTCAACACAAGTTCAAGAATAAATCAAGAGTACTTATGAAGTTTTCAACACCTTCAACACAAGATCAAAAATGACCTTTCAAAGAAGTGTGTTTTCAGTATTTTAAAGAAAATTAGATGAAGCAGAAAATGTCAAGTCCTCTGAATTCACGAAGTATCCATAAGGAAATAATTCCCCTCAAGTAACTGAGGTTGCCCAATTTTTCTCCCAAGATAAAATGACTTAACAATCTGACTTTAGTGGTACCTCAAACGATCAAATTCTCTTCGAACTCACTCAATAGTTAGATGATCACACAAAGTAATTTAGAAATAAGAAATGTTTTCAAGTGCAGAAAAATTCATACTAAACCTGTGAAATTAATATAGATTTATATAGCTATTAAGTGCCCCTTCCGAAAGGTGGCAATGGTTCACTAAAAAGGTGTATTGTAATACGCCGTACCTTTTCCTAGCTTGAAATCGTCTAAAAAATGTTAGGAGCTTTCTTTGAAAAATGAATTCACTATTTACACGTGGTATTTTTAAGATTTTTACTTTTTGTCATGTGAAAAATACAATAAACTTTCCATCGATATAAAATTCGCCTAAATTCGATAACCAGATAAGAAGTTATGACTATTTCAAGTTACCATCGTAAAACAGCACCATATTGGTCAGTGGCATGCCGCGCCACAAGCTAAAATGGCAATTGTCCTTTTCCAGTGTCTCAGCATGATTTCCTTCGCGTCGCGCCAAAGTTCTAGGTCACAAAAAAGGGGCAATGCAATGGCTCAGTTTCTCAATTTTCAAATTCCAGTGACACGATGAGATAGCACCGCATCGCGCCAGGGGACCAATTTGGGAAAATTTTACTGAAATTACAAGACACATCCAGGGTTAAAGGGGCAATTTCTCACCTCTATTTAAGCCCTTTAACACGTGATTCTGCCACTTTTCACCCAAAATACACTCTCTTCTCTCAAAAACCTCTCAAGAACAACCTATGGCTTTTCATAGAAAATTTAGAATCAAGAATTTCCTCCGTCAATCTTCGTGTATTTACGAACCAAGGTATGCATAGTGTTTATTCATGGACTCCTTTCATCCATGAAGCCCAAGAATCCCTTTTCTAAATTCACGTTTATGGATTTTCTTATGAATTTCATGATTGGGCTGCTCTTGTTCATGTGGATAATGAGAAATTAAATTTTACTCCATGTTGGGTGATAAATTCTATGTGGGTTAAATTATTATAGATATAGATTCATGCAAATCTATGACTAAACCCTTGAATGATGAAATTAGAATTGAGCCATGATGTTTAATTATTGTACAATGATTTTTACATGTACCATGCCTACAATATGTTTGATTAAATGCCTAGATGAAGAAAAAGTGCCTAACTAGCATGATACCATGAAATCCCCATGTATGTACAAGTTGTGCCTATCACATGTTTTGATGAAATATTTCTATAAATGTATTATGGA
>NW_025855119.1:0-5441 GCF_002878395.1 Capsicum annuum
GATTGTGAAGAAAGACGTGTAAGAAAAATGAAGAAAGGGCTATTGCGGTAAAAATAAAAGAAAGGAAAAAGAAAAAATTACAAATAAAGTAAAGAAAAGAAAAATAAAGTGAGAAAACCACACTTAGTCTAGTCTAAAGGTGTTAGAATAAAAAGGGAGACACAAGGGCTGAAATAAAATTAAAAAAATTGAAAAATAAGTTGATCCCAAAGAAAGAGTAGTGTTAAGGAGGCATAGTCACTAAATAAATCCCAAAAATATGTCATACCATCCCCAACCTACGTTACAATTAGAATAAAGTCATGTAGTGATCTTACCTCGACTTTCCGAAAACTTAGGAAGAGAGCATAAGGGCAATCCTATGGTATTTTGTATACACCAGTGATACTACTTCGTGAGTGACAACATTGTTTGTTAAATCCCTAAATATATTGGTTGATCCATGTTGAGTGAAAAATGGATTTCTTTAATTGTGAGAGCACATAGGGTATATTGCCAGGTTACTAGACTGTTCGGTAAATGGGATTTGTTTATGCTTAGTTGCTTGTTCTTAATGTAATGCCATTATCAGAATTCTTTTTGTCATTCCATGTAAAAAAACGTATATACAGTTGTTTCCTGAAAATTTAAAATTATGAGGGGATAAAAATGTTGAAAACTTCATTCAAAATCACTTCCATAGGTGTCTTAGGATCTTCCTATTTAAGCATCGTTGTGTTGTGTTATAGTTTTTGATTTTATTGTTTTACCTGAGGGCACACAAATGTCTAAGTTGAGGGTTTTGATGCGTTATGGAAACATGACCCTTTCAATGTTGAAAACAAAGAATTCATGCTTGTACTTGGGTTGTTTTAGTAGATATAAGGTGGGTTTGTGTTTGTTGCAGGTAAAACAGGTAAACAATAGTATCGAGATGAAATTGGAAGAAAAAGACCTATTTAAGTCAAAGTTGAAGATGATACAAGTCACCTCACGAGTCGTTAACACATCAAATGACTCGGAGGTTGACTCATATGTACAACAGAAACCAAAGCAAAGTAGAAAAGTTAAGTATGAGAAAGATACGACTCCATCATCCAAATCGTAAGATGAGGATACGAGTTGTGTCAAGAAGTCATGAAGACAACAGAAGCGAAAATCAAGATTTAGAGTTGAAGTCTCAGAATAACACGAGTTGAAAGTTTGAGTATGACTCATATGGATAAACCATAAGCGAACCAGTGTTCAAAGGATTGAAAGGAAGAACTCCCAGGTGGATACGAGTGAAGGCCATGAGTCGTATGGTGAAGGTATAACTATTGCACAGAAGTCATAAGAAGAACATAAAGTTGAAGCCTTTGGAGATCAGACACTGGAATGGATAAGACAAGCTTAGTACCACTCGTATGGAGAGCATACAAGTGAATGTGCGAGTCGTACCATGTGACAACATAACTTTTCCGTTTCCATTTTTATTAGGATTTTTGGGTTACTCTTTGATACTATAAATACCCTAGGGTTTATCTTTTATGAGGTTACGTTCTTTGACATATTTTTATGTTCTTACATATTCTATTACATACTTTGCGTTGTTTCTTGAGATTTTGGGGTTATTATTCAATAGCAATCTGTGGATTTTATTTATGTCATAATTGTCCAATTAATTATATGCTTTCTTCATTGGTCATCATGGGTTCTTGCATAAACATGAGCGGCTAAATTCTCTAATTTGGGTTGTGGGAACCATGGTGGATTAACTACGTAAGGGAAGTGAATACTTTTTTATTATAAAGTAACTGCACGTATCTTGATCATCTTCACATTAATTGACCTCAGAGCTACTGCAGTAGCTTGGGGATATCTTGTATTCGTAAACATCCTTACAAGGGAGTTTGTAATTGGGAAAATAAGAGTAAGACAGTAATTTGAGATTCACTTCCATCTTATTATTCCGTCATCTCATCTAATCAACTCAAGACTCAAAAGATAAGAGTTGAACTGAAGTCATAGACAAGGAGCAATAAGGAGACACCCAAAAACTTACAAGGTAAAGGGTGAGATTTATCAATACATCCACAAGACAGTTGATAATACATAGCTGGTCGACTTTACCTGCAGAGTAGTAGAATAGGTAGGTTAAAAATGAGAAACTTACGGAGTTAAGAAGGTATGGGGAACATAGTCCTAGTGTTCTTCTTCTATTTTTTACAACTCAAAGCAATCAAGTTTGGTTACTACTTACTTACAACTTCCAAAATCCTCCGTTTACTTTTCCATATTGCTCGTGAATTTTGTCCAAGTTAAACAACTATTAAACATTTTCTAGATGGGATCGACCCTAACCTTGTTGGTTTACAATATTTGGCATCGACCTCAAAATAAGTCTTTGGAGATTAGTTTTGGGCAACATCAACGTCCTTCAGCTGGTATGCAGCGAAACCCTCAAAGTTAGAAACATGCATCACACGAAAATTCTTCTTCATCTCATATATGAAACCTACAGGATCTTACTCAACCTTAGAACCAGTAAAGGTTGAAGGATTCAGCCACATAAGCTTTCCAATTCTAGTGGCCTCAGAAGAACTCACAGCATCACTAATAGGACTCCACTGATGTGACTGAGATGTCACCAACTGTGTCAACAAATGAATGGAATGACAAAACTCAGCATTAGAGATGTCTGTTTGGGGTGGTAGGGCATGATCATCATTAGCCCGAGGGGACCTAGGAGAATTAGTATGGATCGGTAATACTCTATGTGAGGTAGCACAATCTACATCCGCATTGTCCCCAAATGGTACCGAAGAGTTTCCACGACCATCAAATATTCTTTGAGGCATCATCTGGAAAGAGAACATACGATAATTAGAGGAGATTTCTAGACCTTAGACTCTATAACCCAATAGTAGATTAGAAGAAAGGGAAAAATTCCTTAATACCTCGTAGCCTCATAAAGAGACTCAAAACGGCTTTATGGACACCTAATGACACCAAATCTAGGATCTGATACCAAATTTATGGCGACCCAAAACAGAGCCTGGCCATGACAGGTAACTCAAGTCCAATAAGGACAGGAGACCACCCCTTACATCTAGCCAAATGGAACATCATACCCCCAATAGCTGATGAATTCTAACATATAACAAGATCGAATAAGAGTAGCTCACATAATTTAAGATATGTCTACAACCGATAACTAGTAACCGACCAAAAACAACCAACAAACATCACCCAAGTCTAAACTAATTTAATTTGCCTTCTAACAAAACCGAAATCAATAAAGTGTCGGGACATTCCCACAACTCTGACAATGATAATGTTAATATAGGCTCTTCAATTCTAATCTATAAAAGAAAACTGATGAAATGACCAAGTCTTTCGGAGAATGAAAGCTCTCCACTTCAAACACTGACGACTGACGAACCAGGCCAATCCACCTAACACTGTGTAGGAAAATTAGAAGTATCTATGGTGTCTGTATTGTGTGGGGATAGAGCATCCAGAGAAGGTTAATGGGTTGAGCACTAGTATGTAACTCAAGGGTAAGGGATAAAATAAGGCCATGAACCACATTTTTAAAACCACTTGAGCCAATACACATAATCATATATACATATAAACATGTCATATCAATAAGGGGAATGGGGTTTAGCATTAAGTAAAACTTTTTCCTGGACTATATAGCTCAACCATCATAAACAGGAACCCACGAGCTATATGTGTTTAGCTCCTCATGCTGAAAGAGCCCTAGTGTGTGTTATCCACACAACAGAGGTATCAACAAAAACCAGGGAATGCCCCGACCCTATGTCAGTCCAAGATACAAATATATCAATAGTGTGAACTATGAACACAGATCATCAAGACCAAACCTTACATCGGTAAACTTTAGTTTCTAGTACAATTCATCAAACACCTACACCTTTATGGCTTCACTACATAACCCCTATTAATCTCAATTTAAAGCAGGTTTCACATAACCTATTTTTTAACTAACGAATCAATTGGTAAGGCACAACATGTGTATCATCATACTCTTACACTTGCAAGCTTATCTCTATTCCTTAAATATCACATTTACATGGGGAAATACCTCAACCCCTTTTGTTCGTTAAATAAAATAATAGCCAACAAATCTCTCAAAATCCATGTTCATTGTTTAATCATTAATTAATTGCAATATCATAGGTGAGTAAGTTAAACCAATTGGAAATTTCACAATCCAAAACCTTTTACAGAAGTGGGTTGAGGGAACACAATTATTCAAAACCAATTCCAATTTCAAAACACCAATTTTGGGGGAAACCATAACCCCTTAGTTTATTCACAATTCCAATGCAACCCATTACACTATAAATAAAGTACAAATTGATGCATAATAAATCATGGGAAAACACTTTAAGGATCAACCATATCAAAACCCTTAACCACATCAAAACGTATTTTCAAACCCATCAAATTAAACCATTCAAATACATGTTTTTCATAAAGTAATAATTGGGAGAGAGTGCCATGCCCAAAGGGTTCTAAATTATGGGGAGTAAATATTTAATTAACGGCTAGATTCTAAACCTTGAGGACACCCTAGCTTTCTTAGCTTGAAAGAATTTGAGAGAGTAAAGCGGGTTGTTAATTAGTAAAAGTTTTAAAATAATGTCCCAAAGGTGTTTTATAGACATGGGGTAAAAGTGGGTAAAAGAGGGAAATGTCCAAATTGTCCTCAACATAAAAGCTAAAAAATTATCACCAGTCATAGCGAGTCTCATAATGACTCGTTGAGACAGTTTACGACTTATTACGACGTCATACTCAAAATAGTATCAAGGGACATACATACTATTGACTCTAAGACTCACACCATAGAACTCGTATCATGACCCTATGACTCTTAGGACAAGGTGGAATCAAAGATAGAACTATTTGGGCCTCACACTGGTCACCTTATGATTTGTACTATGTGATTTGTATAAAGTCTTTATGACTCATTGGGATCCACTCATAATTAGGACATGAAACTTAACCAATCACACTGGTTAGGCTATGATTAGGGTCCTACGACTCGTTAAGACTCCCTACAACTCATAAGGAAGAGTCATAGTCTGGGCAGTGAGGATAAAATTTCAAAAATTTTCAAGCACCAAAAATTTGGGGTGTTGCAAAGCCATACAATACTTAAAAAATCAAGGCATATAACCACTGATGGGTATAAAACCCCAACTCAGTTAAAATAGAAATAAAATCTAGTAAATCAAAAGCCCACCTATAACTGCAAAATCCAAAACAATAGTCCCTGACTTGTCTGAAGGAGTACACATGTGAATATGTCTTAACCCAGACTAATCTTCTGAATGGAGAACTAAAATACCAAGTACACTACCTCAAGCCAAAGTTCCCACATCCCTAAGACACTAATTTATACTACCTCAAGCCAAAGTTCCCACATCCCTAAGACACTAATTTAT
>NW_025855120.1:0-2017 GCF_002878395.1 Capsicum annuum
ACGTTTAAAGCCTGTGTATATAGAAGCGCCTGTGAAATAGAAATTTTTAATTTCAACTCACCCTTCACTTTATTACATATACATGTAGTGGCAATAATTTTTTTCTGATGAAATTTGAGTTTTTATAATGCAATAGATTAGATTGTCAATCTGTTGTAAAATATCTTTAATCCATTCTGTCATATAGTTTATCTGTTGCAATAGGTTGGTCATCTGTTGCATTACGCCGATATTATTTCTATGAATAATCTAATAATCTAAGTCTAATCTGTTGCAACAGTGGAAAGACCTATTTGATAATTTCCATAGATGACCTAAATTTTACAACATATGCCTAAATTTTTTTGATATTTTCCAATAGTTACCCTTGAATATCCATGTGCTCGTCGACAACAAAGCAGAAGCAAATACACACACCACCATGAAAATTTCTGCAATTAGGCTTCAATATCCATGTGCCCAACAACACCAAACTAGTAGCAATAACGGCAACAATGTAGTATCTTCTTGCTCGATTTTGTTTCTCTTCATCCCCAGATTACACGATTTGCTTATGAAGGGTGTCGTTCTTCATACCAATCAAAGTAATCGCATCCACCCAATTTATGTAAAAAAGAGAACGCAATTACAAAATAATTACAAGTCAATAATTAATCAATTAATTAAATAAAAAAAATATTACCTTTGAAATCTTACAAGTAAAAAATCTACGACCCGGATTTTGTTGAGTCCAAGAAGTCTTTAACAGAGCTTCATGACCGCACTTACAATATCGAAAATCTTTATCACAAAAAATAGTGGAAGATGCGCTTGACATTGTTAAGGTGAGTTGGAAAAAATGAAAGTAATAATTTGAAGAATTTGGATAGATAAAAGAAGATGACAATGAAGAAGAAGATTTGGGAATTTAGGATTAAATTTTAGGAGGAAGATGAATATATAAGACAATGGGGGGAAAAATGACCGTTGGGGGCCCAGTGATGGCAATTCAGCAAACTATTCCAGGACTGACACTAACACATTTGATGTCTATTTTATTTTACGTGTTTAAAATGAACATGTCTACTGATGCCTATTTTATTTTAGGTGTTTGAACTGAACACCGTCGATGGGTTGTGCCTTTTTTATTTCAATGGGGGCCCAATGATGGCAAGTCAGCAAACTATTCTAGGACTGACACTAACACATTTGATGCCTATTTTATTTTACGTGTTTAAAATGAACATGTCTACTGATGCCTATTTTATTTTAGGTGTTTGAACTGAACACCGTCAATGGGTTGTGCCTTTTTTATTTCAATTCACTTTAACCTTTTTAGACGTAGTGGAAATTTTTTATGTCCAATGAAAGTTGAATTTTTATAATGCAACAGATTCTCTATCCGTTGTAATAGTTATCCTACCTGTTCTGACATATAGTTTATTTGTTGTAATAGATTGGTCATCTGTTGCATTATCTCGATGTTTTTATCTAAAGTTCATCTGTTGTAATAGTGGAAAGACCTGTTTGATAAATTCCAACGAATAACCTACCTGTTGTAATATATGTCTAAACCTGTTCGATTATTCCAATAGATGTGCCGTCTGTTGCAACAGATAAAGCCCATCTGTTGCAACATATGTCTAAATCTTTTCTTTTTTTCAATAGATGTGTCATCTGTTGCATTATCTTGATGTTTTTATCTAAAGATCATCTGTTGCAACAATGGGAATACCTATTTGATAAATTTCAACAGATCACCTAACTGTTGCAACATATGTCTAAATCTGTTCGAATTTTTCAATAGATGTGTCATCTATTGCAACAGAAACATTATTTGTTGCAATGTTTGAATCTAGTATTCCTTTTCAATTAATAAGTTTAAATCTAAGGAATAAATAAAATTCATAGATAAAATAAAATAAATCGAAGCCTTCATAAATTAGCTGAAATAAGTCAATGAATAAATGAAATGTAAAAAAATTGTTATAGGTACAGATCTTAATAAATACATCAACAACAATTTAAGTATACTGCC
>NW_025855121.1:0-2772 GCF_002878395.1 Capsicum annuum
GCTATTTTTCGAATAATTCTACTATAAAGCAACTAACATGAACTTATTTTATCATATCATGATTGTTAGGAATTTATGAATTTAGCTATTCATAATAGTAAATGAATGTACCTGTTTTGGTAGTTTTGATAATTCTAAGCTTTGTTCCTCCATATATTTTTTCATTAAAATATACCTGTTTTTTAATAAATAAGAAAATTTTTTGTTGTGGACAAGAGATTTTGTGCTTCAATGTATGAAGGCTTGCCTTCATCTGATCAAGTGCTCCTTTATTTATATTCTTAGAAATGAAAATGCATACACTGTTTTTCTTTACATCTGTTAGCTACTTTACAAAAGTAAAAAAAAATGTTTCTGCAAAGTCCTAAAGCTAATGTCTAATGTAATAACGGCACTACTTGCCAAAAAATTTAATAATGGCACTACTTTCCAAAAAATCTAATAATGGCACTACTTACCAAAAAAGACTAAGAAAAGTCAAAAAGCCTAAGGCTAATTACATGATAATTACGTAAAGCTATCTAGCTATTTTAAATCTTTCATATTTCTTTTTCTCCTTGAATTACTTTCTTTGTCTTCTTTCTTTATCCGTAGTTATCTTCTTTTTATTGCTATGTATCTCCATTATTGCTTCATATCTTGCATCTTCCAGCAGTCACTTTTATCTTCTTCTATTCCATTTCTGGGACAATATTATCTTCTCTATTACATTTTGAACATTGATGGTCTGGATATTTATTTTCAATTAACTTGCAATATCTGTTAATATTGTCCCAGATATTTATGTCCAATTAACTTGAACATTGATGTTATTGCAAGTTAATTAGACATAAATATCTAGACCATCAATGATCAAAATATAATGGAGAAAATAATATTGTCTCAGAAGTTCAACTGAAATAGAAGAAGATAAAAGCAACAGTTGGAAGATGCAAGATATGAAGCAATAATGGAGATACAGAGCAATAAAAAGAAGATAACTATGGATAAAGAAAGAAGACAAAGAATGTAATTCAAGGAGAAAAAGAAATATGGAAGATTTAAAATAGCTAGATAGCTTTACGTAATTATCATGTAACTAGCCTTAGGATTTTTGACTTTTCTTAGTCTTTTTTGGAAAGTAGTGCCATTATTAGATTTTTTTGGCAAGTAGTGCCATTATTAGATTAGACATTAGCTTTAGGACTTCGTAGAAACATTTTTTTTTTTTACTTTTGTAAACTAGCTGACAGATGTATAGAAAAACAGTGTACGCATTTTCATTTCTAAGAATATAAATAAACGAGCACTTGATCAGATGAAGGCAAGCCTTCATACATTGAAGAACAAAATCTCTTGTCCACAACAAAAATTTTGCTTATTTATTAAAAAACAGGTATATTTTAATGGAAAAATCTATGGAGGAACAAAGCTTAGAATTATCAAAACTACCAAAACAGGTACATTCATTTACTATTATGAATAACTAAATTCATAAATTCCTAACAATCATAATATGATAAAATAAGTTCATGTTAGTTGTTTTATAATAGAATTATTCGAAAAATAGCATGTTAAGAAGTTTATTAGCAAAGTGAAAAAGGAGAAAAATTCCTAAGAACTATGCCATCCTAAAGGTGAAACCGGTGAGTCAAGAAAGCCGTGATAAGGGAGTAACCAAAGTAGAGGCGCTGTTTAAGGGAAAAGTATTCAGATGACCATGTTAATAGTGACCAAAAAATATGTTACTTAAGAATAATCTAGTATATAGTAATCTAAAGTGATCATATTTTTTTATGTGCATGATTGAATGGAATATTTTGAAAATAACAATTTTATGAAAAATGAATAATTATTTATCTGATGAAATGGTAGATAAATTTAAAATACTCGTTTTATATGTACTTAATGATATAGAAATAGTGGATATAAGAAAAATCATATTGGAAAAAATATTTAATAGATATTTTATGAATAGAATTAATTATATACCACACCTATCAAACTCCTCTTATAAATACTTACATGCCAAACCCACACACTAACTATGATAAATTATGTATATTTAGAATTTTGGAAAATAGATATAAAATATATACAATTTCTTAGTGAAAATATAGAAAAATTAATGAGATTAAAACAAATAACTAAAAAATATTATAATAAAGTATTTAACCAATTTCAAATGATAGATAATCTTAAAATCTTAATCTTATATATACTTAGAGATATAGAAATTATAGATATTAAGAGAATAATATTAGAAAAAGTATCAGACTATGAAATTGAAACTATAAATTAGATAGAACAGTTATACCTGGATAATTACCCAGATGGATATTATTCAGATTAAGAAATGTTAGAATATATTAGAAAAACTAGAAAAAATCAAGATAATCTAAATGAAGAAATTAATTATAGAAATCGAATTAGAAAAATAATGGAAAATCTAAAAGAAAAATTAATATGGATAAAAGAAACCCTAGAAAAATTAGGAAAAAGTACATGTGATAGTTTATATAATTTAAAAAACTCGCTACGAGAAGAACAACACAAGATAATAAATAGTATTGAAAATCTAGCATTAGATATACATTACATTACAATTAGGATAAATTATTATATAGAAATTTGTAACTCTGCAATTACTACAGCATAAAATGGTAGACTATGAATATTTAAAATATTGGAGACAAAATATGGAAGAAATAATATTATTAGAAAAACTTATGAAAGATAATCTAATTGGATATTTTGAAACAAAAGATATAAAATATTTAGAATACCTTCAAA
>NW_025855121.1:2872-3957 GCF_002878395.1 Capsicum annuum
TAATAATATTATTTCTTCCATATTTTGTCTCCAATATTTTAAATATTGGAGACAAAATATGGAAGAAATAATATTATTAGAAAAACTTATGAAAGATAATCTAATTGGATATTTTGAAACAAAAGATATAAAATATTTAGAATACCTTCAAAATAATATAGAAGAATTACAAAAACTAAGGAAAAAAAAAATAAAGAATACTATAGTAAAGCATTTAACCAATTACCATATAATCACCCCCCAAGATATGAATATCGATAAAAGTAATATAAATAAACTCAAAATAAAAATATTTAGAGAAGTTAAGAAATATCCACGCATTATAATAGATCTATTTTACCACACAAGTTATCCGCACCCCTACAATTTGGTATCAAAGCTGTTTACAGATATAAGCATAAATTTAAAAGATATAATCTAAAAGATGAATATGACAAATGGACCCCAAAATAAATAGTTAATAAAAATTATAACTTTTTAGACTTAGATTGTGTAATAGATACAAAAAAAATAATACAATTATGGATTGGATATATGACAAAATAATTATTAGATAATAATATAAACGAACAGATGCAACAAAATATATAGAAAGAACACTAATAGGAACAGTGAAATTATGGTTTTCAAATTTAACTGAAAATAGCAAGAAGGTATTAAGAACTGATAAACCTACAGAAGGAACATCATCAACAACTACAACTAAATTAACACCTATAGAATTATTAAAAAAATATGAAATGGATATAAAAGATGAATTTAGCAGCATGACAACAACAGAAGTAGAACAAAATGAAGAGAAAGATAAAAATAGGAATTTAATGTTAAAATTGGCAATATGTAATATGTGTTAAATAGATGAGTATACTTGCGCATTTAAAAAATATTATTATAAAGGAACATATAATACAGAAGAAAGTAAAGAAATAAGAAAATTATATTTTAATAAATTATCTGAATCATTTAGTTCAAAAATAATAAAAAGCTGGGATAAAGCAAAAATAGTAGATACTTTAGGAGCAAGAATAAAATTTTTACAACAATGGTATAGAAACCTATGTGAAAAATATAAAGAAGAAATAAAA
>NW_025855122.1:0-1271 GCF_002878395.1 Capsicum annuum
GAGAAGCAGATATAGAAGACGTTAGGCAATGGATTTTGACTTTACTCAATCCAGAGAAAAAACCTATCGCCAGAGCCATAAGAGAAAAATTTATTTCGAAAGAATTATTAACCAGATATTGCAAGTTAATTGGACATAAATATCCAGACCATTAATGTTCAAAATGTAATGGAGAAGATAATATTGTCCCAGAAGTTCAATTGGAATAAAAGAAGATAAAAGCGACAGCTGGAAGATGCAAGCTATGAAGCAATAATGGAGATACAGTGCAATAAAAAGAATATAACTACGGATAAAGAAAGAAGACAAAGAAAGTAATTCAAGTTATTAAAGGAGAAAAAGAAATATGGAAGGTTTAAAATAGCTAGATAGCTTTACGTAAATTATCATGTAACTTGCCTTAGGCTTTTTGGCTTTTCTTAGTCTTTTTTGGTATGTAGTGCCATCATTAGATTTTTTGGAAAGTAGTGTCATTATTAGATTAGACATTAGCTTAAGACTTTGCAGAAATATTTTTATTACTTTTGTAAAGTAGCTGACAGATTTAAAGAGAACCAGTGTACGCATTTTCATTTCTAAGAATTAAATAAGCGAGAACTTGCTCAGATGAAGATAAGCCTTGATACATTGAAGCACAAAATCTCTTGTCCACAACAAAAATTTTGCTTATTTATTAAAAAACAGGTATATTTTAATGGAAAAATCTATGGAGGAACAAAGCTTAGAATTACTAAACCTACCAGAATAGGTATATTCATTTACTATTATGAATAGCTAAATTCATAAATTCCTAACAATCATGATATGATAAAATAAGTTCATGTTAGTTGCTTTATAATTATTCGAAAAATAGCATGTTAAGAAGTTTATTAGAAAAGTGGAAAAGGAGAAAAATCCCTAAGAACTATGCCGTCTTGAAAGTGAAATCGGTGAGGCAAGAAAGCCGTGATAGGGGAGTAACCAAAGTAGAGGCGTTTTTTAAGGGAAAAGTATCCAAATTACCATGCTAATAGTGACCGAAAAATATGTTATTTAAGAATAATCTAGTATATAGCAACCTAAAGTGATCATATTTTGTTATGTGCATGATTGAAGGGAATATTTTGAAAATAGCAATTTTATGAAAAATGGATGATTATTTATCTGACGAAATGGTAGATAAATTTAAAATACTCGTTTTATATGTACTTAAGGATATAGAAATGGTGGATATAAGAAAAATCATATTGGAAAAAATATTTGATAGATATTTTATGACTAGAATTAATTAT
>NW_025855123.1:0-1529 GCF_002878395.1 Capsicum annuum
TGTGCTTGATAAAATTTTTGCAAGACTTTGGATAGGTCCCACGATCAAATGGCTATATCTTTACTTTAATTTCCATTCGTCCATTTATTTATCTGTTATATCATTGCATATGTCTCTTATTTTGTCTGTTGTAAATATCGTCATTGCTTATGTATCCAGATTATGAATGCTTCTGAGTCAAAATCCATTCCTGAATCATCGTCTGCATTTGGGCCTTGGGCAAATTGATCCATGGCAGAATTATAGTCTCGATCATACTCGTCACTTTCTTCGTCTGATAGTCCCAGTCTTATTCCCGTTATGGGTGGTCTTGTTTGTTCTTTTGGAATTCTAGATCTTGGTTCTGGTGGTTCTGGATTCATTGCTATTTCTTGGGGTAGTTGCTCTGCTGACAATTTTTTTATTGAGTCTACTACTATTTTTTCTATATTTATTTTTTTATTTTTATTTTTTCTTAAAGAAAAACCCTTCTTAGTCTAGGAAGAACTTCCTTCGTCTATTGTCTGACTACCTGTGGTCTTGAAATTGGCTGGGAGTATTCTCCCTGCACTTTTTGGCAAAGTTTCAGCCGTCAACGGATTTGATGAGTCCTTTCCAACCACCGTTTAAGCTGGACTAGCTGTATCATTACCCGATACAGTAGGTCTTTCTGCATTCATTGGGGAATGCACACCCATTAACGGATTTGAGAAGTTTTTACCTGCTACCGTTTGAGCTGGACTAGCTATATCTTTACCCGATATAGTAGGTTTTTCCATTTTTGAATAAGATGGAGAACTGTTTGGGATTATTTGAGTCTCATAAATCTACTGAGTCTGTTGTGATAGTTCAAATTGAAAAATCTTAATACGATCTTGTAAAATACCGATATGTTCTAACATTTGTCCTTTTTCATTTACAAGGTTTTCATTATCTTGTCTTAAAACCTCATTGGCGTGATTTATTCTTATAAAAACTTTAGTCATAGAAGAACAATGATCATAAATATAAATTTTTTTGTGCCTTTTTTAATATTATATTGGGGAACTTCTTTCATAGCTGGTATTAGGACTGAAGTAATATAATAATTTGGCCCTAAATTTATACGGGCATAATCTAGTGCCTCTGTTAAATCATCAAAACCTTTATAGAGAGGCGTTACATAATCTTTTATAGAATTCATTACCTCTATCCATGTCTGAAATACTCCTTGTGTCTTTCCCCTAAGAACAACATAAAATTTAAATCTGTTAGTGTTGATTTTCTCGATAAAATAATAACTTAAAGCATTTAGAACTGAAACAAAATATGTAATGTCTCTAGGGGTTTTTTTGTAGGAAATCCATAGGTTATCAATCAGGCAGGTCTGTTGTTTTTCCACCCTTCCATCTGATCTCAGTTTGAAAGTCAGATTGGATGGCTCGTAACTAACGAGATTGTGAGGTCCGAAGGCTAGTCTTTTTGATTTTGGATTTTCCAACATTGTTAGTGACTTGAATCGAGTGTTGCTTAGTAATTTGTTTAATTATCCTTGAGAGAATTAGGCTTCT
>NW_025855124.1:0-1534 GCF_002878395.1 Capsicum annuum
CTAAGAATCTTCACAAAAAAAGTAAAAAATTTTAAAAGTAAAATTTTTTAAAGGAATTGAAAATTAATTGATATAAATCAGTGCAAAGAAAGAAGAAGGGGAGAAAATTTACCAGAAATAAGAATTTCTAACAGAGGAAAAAGCTGTAAAAATTTGAGACCCAAAAAAGTGAAAAAAAATAGTTAATGAAGCTATTTTTTGGAATTCATACATAAAAATGATCCTAAACTTGACACCAAATTATAACTTCGACCTTAAACTTTAACAGTGCACAAATATGACCTTTAACTATTCAAAACTACACAAATATGACCTCTAATCCTACGTGGCAAAACGCGTGTTCAACACGTAAAACTGGGCACGTCCAGCTTAAAATCTAAGGGCATAATACATAAATATGATCTTAAACTTTGACAGTGCACAAATATGAATTTTAACTATTCAAAAATACACAAATATGACCTTTAAATGTCTCTTCATTATTATTTTTTCATTATTTTCGGTTCAAAGATGAAAATGGAATATAATTTCTTTTGTCATTGCGAAAAAAGAGAAATATTGAAGATTTATTAATTAGGCGGGTCAACCTCATATGAAAAAATCGAACGGGTATGTATATATATTATAAAGCAGGGGACGAATTTAAGTTATATAATATATCTAAATATTATTTATTTAAATATTAAATTAAAGATGAAACTATATTAATAATAAAAAAATTATAATTTTAATAAAACGTTATTAAATTAATGTTATTAAGGATAGTAGTAGTAGTATATTAAATTAACGTTATCAAATTAACGTAATTAAAATGTTATTAAATTAACGTTATTAAAACGTTATTAAGTTAACAAGGGCTGGACCTGCGTGGTTGCCATGGGGTTCACGCGAACCCCCTCGGTAAAAAAATTATGTTGTATATATATAAGATAGAAAATGTATATTAATGTTGAACCATATGAAACAAGGCACTTAGATAGCCCAGTAGTGTTATTTGCTCTTCTTGGGCGCTTCCTTCAGCCTACTGTGCGGGTTCGATCCCTGCTAGTGGCTGTTTTTTTTAATTAAAAAAAAGCTAGGTGCTGCTGCTATAGAAATAAATAAAATAATAATAATAATAATAATAATTTTTTAAAATTAGAAAAAAAGTTAGGTGCTGCTACTATAGAAATAAATAAATAAATAAATAAATAATAATAATAATAATAATAATAATAATAATAATAATAATAATAATAATAATAATAATAATAACGACGTCGTTTTAACACAAAATGCAAAACTTTGACAGTGCACAAATATGACCTTTAACTATTCAAAACTGCATAAATATGACCTTTCTCCAAGTCAGCCCTTTTAATGACGTGGCACAGTGTGATTGGATTACCTTTCCACGTAGCCGCGAGTGAGACTCACGCATGGGGTTGCAAAATCGAAAGTCATATTTGTTCAGGTTTTGAATAGTTAAAGGTCCTATTTGTGCACTATCAAAGTTTAAGGTCAAAGTTATAATTTGGTGTCAAGTTTAGGGTCA
>NW_025855125.1:0-1703 GCF_002878395.1 Capsicum annuum
TGATGAAATTTGCAATGTTACAACTGTGAAAATGGGTAATAAAGATAAAACAATGTTTCAATTGCAAAAAATGACTATGGCGACGTGAACAATGCTTCAACCAAATTGTCAGAAAGGAATCTTCAAATTCAAGCAACTGTGGAGCGAATTGAAGCCGATTTAATTGAGAAAAGGGATAGAGGAGACCATTGCGCATCTCTTAGTCCAATTTCGGGCAAAGGAGCTTCGATGAACTTGAGGTGCGCCTATGGTGTTTGGGTTTTTTATGAACTCAAAGAAGGGTTTGGGTTTGTGTTCATGGTGTTTGGGTTTGGGTTTGAGTTCATGGTGTTTGGGTTTGGGTTTGCGTTCATGAACTCAACAAAAAAAGGTGCGACCATGGTGTTTGGGTTTGGGTTTTTGAGTTTCTTTGATGAACTCAAAGAAGGGTTTTTGAGTTCCTTCTTTTCTTGAGGTGCGACCTTATTTTCTTATTCAGAGGTCAATGAGCTAGAATCCATCAGCTGTGGGCGATGAGGGTGGTCGGCGACCTGCATCGGAGCAGTGAAATCCGAACAGCGAAGATGATAAAGAGATGGAGTGATAATTGTTCTTGGGCTTGGACCATTTGGATAATTGTGCTTATTTTGTGTTAATAAAAGGCTGGTTGGGCCATCTTATAATTTTTTAAGAAATTAAATGTTATAAATATTTTATCACGCGCCCAAAGAATGTGTGTTTACACGCATTTTGCCACATCATCGAGTTAATGCCACGTATGCAAAAAAGTATTTAAAATATTATTTTTTAGTGGGTACAAGGGTCCAAATGACAAACATGTAAGTAGAAGTATCCACATTACAAAACGGACATAGTACAAGGGTTCATCGAGTCATTTTTCCTTTTCTTTCATTTATCTGTTTTATTTAATTTATTTACTATATCCTCAAAGTTAATTCAAAATTCTTATCCCTCACCCCAACCCTTAATATTTGTAAAAAAAAAATACTATATTTTGATTATTTTCTCCATAATACATTGAATTGTTATTTTTTGTTACATTTCATAGGTAGCTGAACTTTTCTCTCTTACATTTCAAAATATAAGATATTTAATTTAAATCTAGGTCACTTAAGTTCTTATATTCTAATGTCCATTTAATTCGTTGTTTATTGATGCTTTACATGACATGCAAAATTTAAAATTTTACTTGTGATGATTTAAAAAATACTTTCTCATTTAACATATTAATTGTATTATACTACTAATACACCTACTAAGTACTACTTCTAATATACATATATACTATGTACTACAATTACTGCTACTATTTATGATTAGTAGTAGTAGTACTATGTTCTTATATTTCATTTAATATTTTAATAAATTACATTTAGATATATTTTTTAGTACAACTAATAATTAAATGTATCTATAATTTTTTTAAAAAATTATAAGTTTATCTTTGAGAAGATATTGTATCTCCAATTCAAATTTTAAAAAAAGGAATAGACAACATTAAGAACCCAATTAGAACTCTTTAGTATGATAGCTAACTACTTTTAATATGTAATTTCATATATTTTTAATTTATTTTTAATCTTATTTTAAACCAACTAACTTTCTTAACTTTCATATTCGACTTCCTCTCCTCACCTACTCATCTCAATTGAATATTTTAAATACCTTTTTCTACTAATCAATATTTTTTTTGTGATTATTTT
>NW_025855126.1:0-78757 GCF_002878395.1 Capsicum annuum
GGACTCACTGCTAGTCTAGCTTCTGAACATCTGATCTACTAAGGATGCTCGAGAGCTCTTACTTCTAAACCTGTGGTATAAAACACCATAGTGCAAATGCATCAGAACGTTAAATGTACTGGTATGTAAGTGAGGTAGGCTAAATGCAAGGGTTAATATGCATGAATAACAATAACTGAGTATATTACATGAACATAAGAATACATGCATGAATACGTAACTGTAATAGAGATCGTGATAATGCTAACTCATGAATTCTGATAACGTGGATTTACTGATATCTGCGTACTGATACTGGGATACTGAATGACTAATTCTATTGAATACTGAGGAACTAATGTTATATTACTAATAAAGGAATGGTTGTTTCTAACAGTTCTGATTACAAAGAACTGGTCTGATGGACTGTATCTGACAGTCCTGAAACTAAATACTGATAACATAGGTTTTGTATAGTTAATATACTATTAACTGAGTTTGTGATAACATGATTACTAAGTTTGAATACTAATAACATGAGTGACTATATCTGATAGTCCTGATACTGATGGAACTAGCTGGGTTCCGCACTGTAATGATTTTACTGTATCTAACAGTCCTGGATTTCTATAGAACTAAACTGAGTTCTATTACTAAAATTGGATCTGAAACTAAGACTGTAGGAGGTAATCATCAAATGGACATGCCCCAAACAAAACTAGTGGGGTCCAACCTATAACCCTAGCTGGAAGGGTGTCAGTACCGTGCCACAGATAAAGATAAGTTGTGAGTATACCCTCTCTGACAGGGAACTCTTCCATCAACCGCTCCTAGTAGGAAACTCAAATAAGATTTATAAATCCCTAAACATGTATGGTGCATATCAACTACGTTGGATGCATAGTTCTGGAACACAAGGATTGCTTCTAAGGATCACACCTTTCACTGAATAATAGGTGAGTCCACATCCTTGGGTTCACTCAGTGCTGAATCTTATTCCCAATTGAATAGACACTGAACTGATTAACTAAACTTAACTAATACTAATGGTATTTTTTAGCGAAGCTAAACTGAGTTCACTGAGTTTCATTAACTAATGGAATGCTACTAAGATTTGAGGACTGACGAAGAGTACTGAAGTTACTGAGATTTCTGGGAATACTAAATTTGAACCTTGGCGTGATGTGCCATAATCATGGAGGTTTACTGGATTTTGACAATTGCCATTTTTGCTGGCTTCGCGATGCGTTGATGGCTCAGGTGGCACACTGTCTTACTAAAATGGCTCTAACTCTTTGTTTGGGTGTCACATTTGGGAGAATTTGGTATCGATGGAAAGCTTATTCAATTTCCCATATGATAAAAAGTGAAAATTTTGAAAATACCACATGTATAAAAGTGGATTCATCTTTGAAACAAGTCTTTAACATTTCTGAGATGATTTTAAGCTAGGTAGAAGTATGAGGTATTACAATATCTCCCCCTTGGGAATATTCATCCTGGAATGAGATTGATTTAGATGGGAGAAATGATAATATGAAGTACCTACTGAACATGAACAGCTGAAACATGACTATCTGACTGATATTACTAAGATTCATACTGAGCATGCATATCTGATGAATTATTTTTTGACTGAGCTGATACATGAATGCATGATTGAGAGTACTAATAAGCTGATCATGCGTATCTGATGTGTGAATAAATAACTGAACTGACTCATGAACATGCGACTGAATATGTAAGGGTAATGATACCAAGTTTGAAATAAAAAATGAGCATGGAATTGAATACCACATTTGTAACTGAAACCTGAGCATGAAACTGGATAATCTTAAGAAAAGCTATTACCTTAGGATGAGACTAAGCTTAATTACTAAATATGCATGAGAAAAAACATGAGAACATAATTGGATCTGGAACATGATACATGAGCTGAATATCGTGATTTGAATAAGTTCCTTGAATACGTGGCATACGATCGATATTGGAGCTAGAGGGTCAACCTATTGGTACCCACTACTCCAAACTTGATTCATTATAAGAAGAGAGTGGCATGTTTTTGTCATGAAAGTTTTGGGGAATTATAGTGTATCTCCCCCTTGGGACACTTAGTCCCTAGAAGAATACTGACTTGACTGCGATACTAAGAAAAACTGGGATGATGGAAGGGCACCAACAAACTGAATCGTGACTGAATATCTGGGATATGAATCTAAGTCATGATACATGAACCAAGTTAAACATGAAACTACCTAGTTTGTCCATATTAGAATAATCACATTCATGAGATTCTCAATAGTCTGATTAGGTGGAAAGATGGGGAAACAACATCATCTAAACTTGTCCGTTCTGACTACTAAACTGAAGTACAAGCTTTACGGACTAACTCATGCTAAAAACTTATACTTGATTGGAGCATTTCTGTGATACTCTTTCTATAGAGTTCTAATAACTGTAGAGAGAAAACAAATATTGGCCTGGTATAAGTAGGATATCTGAATGGGAGATCGCTACATGGCTAGGATTATTACACTAGGAGGCAAGTCCTTTGAAACATCATCTAAGATAAAGTGACCAAACCTTATGCACTATAACTGAGACTGCTGAAAAGGTTCACTACTGCTAAACTCCTGAGTTCATACTTTTAACTCTAGGTGATATGCTATCATAAAATTCTGAAAAAAGATCTGATGACATATAAGTTCTCATGATAATGAATAAGAGCTGCACAACTTTGGAACATAACTGAACTGAAGGGATAATTTTGAGCTTGTGGGCAATCCCATACTAACTGTCTGTAGGGACTGTTGGAGAAATTCCTATCTCTAGGACTTTGAGCTTCACCATTTTTGTTACCTTGAAAGTAAGGTGAAGTTGACATGAGTGAAGCATGATGACCATCTACATAAGTTTCTTAGAGAATCTTTCTATATAAAGGGAAACTTTTCCTAAAATATCTCATAGCCTCCTTCACATAAGTGTGGTGCACAACACACCCATGCACAAGACTCTACTAGATATGGCTTTTTGGACTTCCTAGGATACTATTGAACCTTAGGATCTGATACCAAGTTTGTAACGTCCTGAATATAGTACCCAAAATACTACATAATGCTCATAACCCCAAAGGACTACAAGCTAACCCATGATTGATATATGTAACTGGGCACTGAATCATACATTATATATATATGGAATATAAGATATAAGGCCATAAGGTTTAAAACTGAACTAATACTGGATATAAAACAATGTCTGTAGTGGGTTATGACAATACCCAAAACTGAGATAATCTGTCTGAAAAATGTTGTAGTCTAAAAGCCTCTAAACTATTTGAAAACTGCAGAGTTGATGGGACATGTCCCCAACTAACTCCAAACTACTGAAATCATAAAGTAATAAAATAATTATGTTGTCCTCGAATGATGAGGACTCACTACTAGTCTAGGTGTTGAACGTATGATCTACTAAGGATTCTTGGGAGCTCGTGCTTCTAAACCTATGGTATAAAACACCATAGCGCAAATACATCAGTATATTAAATATAATGGTATGCAAGTGAGGTAGGCTAAATGCAAGGGTTCATATGCATGAACAATAATAACAGACCATATAACATGAATGTGAGAATACATTCATGAATACGTAAGTGTAACTAAGATCGTGATAATGCTGACTCATGAATTCTGATAACATAGATTTACAGATATCTGAGTACTCATACTGAGATACTAAATGACTATGTTTAGTGAATACTGACGAACTAATGTCATATTACTAAAAAGGAATAAATTTTTCTGACAGTTCTGATTATGAAGAACATGTCTGATTGACTATATCTGACAGTCCTGAAATTGAATACAGATACATAGGTTTCATATAATTAATATACTATTAAATGAGTTAGTGATAACATGATTACTGATTCTGGATACTGATAACATAAGTGACTATATCTGACAGTCCTGATACTGATGGAACTAGCTGGGTTTCGTACTGTAATAATTTGACTGTATCTGACAGTCCTGGATTTCTATAGAACTAAATTGAGTTCTATTACTAAAACTGGATCTGAAACTGAGACTGTTGGAGGTAATAATCTAATTGACATGCCCCAAACTGAACTGGTGGGGTCCAACCTATAACCCCAGTTGTAAGGGTGTCAGTACCGTGCCATTGGTAAAGACAAATTATGAGTATACCCTCACTGATAGGGAGCTCTTTCGTCAACCCATCCTAGTAGGAATCTTAAAGGACATGTATAAATCCCTAAATACGTAGGATTCATCTCAACCTACACTGGCTACATAGTTTTGGAACATAAGGATTGCTTTCTAAGGATCACACCCTCCACTGCATAATAGGTGAGTCCCCATCCTTGGGTTCACTCGGTGCTAAATCCTACTCCCAACTGAATAGACACTGAAATGATTAACTGAACTGAACTGATACTAATGGTATTTTTTAGCAGAGCTAAACTGAGTTAAATAAGTTCCATTTACTGGCGGAATGCTACTAAGATCTTATAACTGACGAAGAGTACTGAAGTTACTAAGATTTCTGGGAGTACTGAGGTTACCGAGATTATTGAGTACTGATGTTACTGAGACCATTGAGGTCACTCACATTACTGAGTAGGACTAGACTGATACTGAATTTACTGAGTTTTCCTAAGTATGAAACTAACTGAATTCTAAGGATCATGGCTTGACTGAGAGTATCGTGAATACATGACACTGGCTCTAGGCCTATAGGTAAATTGTCGGGTACAAGTACCCCTAGAACTCGATAGTATATAACTGATAGGACATGATACTTCTTGAACACATGACCAATAACAACAATTCATAATACATTAATTTGGGGATTTCATGAAGCACATAGTAATCATAGTCTTGTTCATGAATGAAATTGCATATAAACATGTCATACTTTTATCAACGTAATCTCATGGACATTTTCTCATCCATTCATAATGCACACAATATCATAGAAGTCATTCTTAGTCATAGGGTAAAGCATACACTTATCACTTGGGTCACAATTAAGCTATAATACATAATTTCTATTCTCTTAGGAATTTTATCAAACACCTAGGAAGCATGACTTAGGGCATAGGTATGTCCATCAAATTAATACAAAAAAAAAACACCATATCTCAACTCAATTTCACATGTTTCAAATGACATACAAGCTAGGTTCATGAACAACACCTAAAGATTCCAACTTGGGAATCATACAACCATAATCACATGAACATAATCAACCCACAACAAAATATTCATAATACAAGATTTAAAACTTGATTCTTGGGATTCATGGATGAAAAGAATCCATGAATGAACACTTTGCATGCCTTAGTTCTTTATTCTACAAAGATTGATGGAGAGATTCTTGAATTTGAGTCTTGGATTCGAATCGCCAATTGAAAACCGTAGCTTGTTCTTGAGAGAAACTTGAGAGACATAATATAATTTTAGTGAATTATAGCTGACTCACATGTTATTGGTTATATATAGGGGTGAGAAATTGACCTTTCTAACCCTTTAACACATATTTTAATTCTATGAAAATTTCCCAACCTGGACCCCTGGCGCAATACGGCGCTATCACGCAGTGTCACTTAAATTTGATAACTCTAAATATAAGCATTGGAGCGACGTGATACTGTAAAGGAGGCTCACTGGATTTTGACGATTGCCATTTTGGCTGGCTCCGCGATGTGTTGATGGCTCAGGTGGCATACTGTCTTACTAAAATGGCTCTAACTCTTCGTACAGGTGTCAGATTTGGGCGAATTTGGTATCGATGGAAAGCTTATTCAATTTTCCAAATGATAAAAACTGAAAATATTAAAAATATCAAATGTATAAAAGTGTATTCATCTTTAAAATAAGTCTTTAACATTTCAGGGATGATTTTAAGCTAGGTAGAAGTACGGGGTATTACATAGTGCTAGAATACTCAGGGTTCTAATCCATATATCAAGTCATTAGACGGTCATGCATAATAATATAATCATAAGATAAAAGAGGTTATAATCATACCTTAAGTCTTGATATGAATTAATGATGAATCTATCATAAACTAGCCATAACAATAATCATAATAATAATAATCATAATATCAATAATAGCATGAATAATAAGCTATTCTGGCCAACCAAATACCTAACCAAGCCTATCACGTTCCCCCATCACCCTAGGCTATAAAGGTTCAATCAACATACAATGCACCATAAGGCATAATCATCACCCATATCTATGTAACCCTCCCATATGAGCTGATAGATATAGACGCATACTGGTGATAGGAAATGCACATGCAAGAATGAATGCAATAGAATCCACAATACCATACTTGATCCAAGCATCATAATATTTATTTGGACATGAACCAGTAATTATATTAATAGCCAAACTTATATTAGTAAACATAATTATAGCAAATTTTTAACCTTTAAATATAATCAATAGTTGGACTCAAACCGATAAATATATCGTCAACACTCAAAATTGAACCGGTCATTAATATATAATAAATACCCTCAATATTGTCAATATCATAAATATAATCAATACATATAGATATACAATAAGTGCACGAACTCAAGTTGTGGAAAAAAAGAGTGTAAGTCCACAAATCTATTTCTCCAAGTTATATTTGGGACTAAATCATTGTAAAAGTGTAAAAAGGGTAGAAATATATCACAACTTAAGTAGTAGTGTCAAATCATAGAGAATAACGTATGTAACATCCCAAAATTTTAGCCTTTGAAAATTTTGAGGTTTGAACTTACAGCACCCAGCCACGACTCACCTAATAGGTCGTGAAGACACTATATGAGTCATTTCTCAATCATAGGGTAACTAGTCTAGGTGCCAAAGTTTTTGTCCTAGTTATGATTAAAACTATGAGTCATGGTGATACATTATGAGTCATAATATGGAATTCAAAGTCTCACCGGTGCAGTGGCCCATTGTTTTTATTCTGACTATGACTGAACCCAATGAGTCATAATATGGGACTAAGAGTCACATGGTATGACTCATAGAGTCAACAAATGAGATATTATGGGACACTACCCAGACTACGAGTCTTAGGTATTATTCGTAGTTAGTTCTTATGAATCATAAGGTGATCCATAATGACTGGGCAGTAAATTTCACTATTTCATTAAGGGTAGTTTGGTTATTTCTCTCTTTTGCCTAATTATTACCTATGACATTAAAACCCTTTTGGGACCTCACTGTAATTCAAAACATACTCAAACGTACTCTTAAACTCTATCAAATCCCTAAGTCAAGAACAAGCTAGGGTTTCTCAAGGTTGATCATTTATAGATTCCAAGTGGTGATTTCTTTCCATAATTATAATACCTTAAGTCATATTACTCTTCACTTTAAACTTGTTTTACTTAAAGCATGTTTTTAAATGGTTGTTCATGTGAATTTGACTATAGGTTTTGATATGGGTTGAGGGTTTGAGATGAATGTTACTTGAATTGGATCCCATGATTTTATATGCATTTTTTATGCTTTATTAGTGGTTTTTGAACTAATTGGGTGCAGGGGTTTGGGAATTGATAAAGGAGGGTGGAGGCATTACCCTAGCTTGATGATCTTAGTTTGGAATTTGGTTTTGGAGATTGGGTTCTCTCAACCCACTCACATAACTGGATTTTGAATTATGGTTAATCACACGATTTGGTTTACTTCCATAAACTATTACATTGCATAAATGGTTAAATGGATAAAAGGGGTTTTAAAGGCCTTGTTGTTCATGGTTTTTATTTTAAACCTGAATAAATTAACAAAGTGCTCATGGCATTCCCCCAACTTGATTTAATGAACAAACAGGGTCATGGAATTCCCCCAAGTTAATGGAATTAAAGTGGTATAATTATGAGTTTGCAAGCATACTGGTACAATGATACCTATGGTTGATGCCTTAACAGATAAATCTTTGGCTAAATAGATGGGTTATGTTAAACTTGTTTTAATTGGGCTTCACGAGTGTTGTGTAGATAGTCCATGAAGGTAGAGGTCCCAGAGGGATCGATATTGGAAACTCATATTTGACAGTATGAGGGTTGGTCTTGATGACTGTGTGCCTATGTCACACTATATATATATGTATATACATCCTGGATTGACTTTAGGTTAGGGCATTCTGTAGTTTTCCAAGGATATCTCTGGTTCATGCGGCTAACACGCACTGGGCTCTTTCAACAGGAGGAGCCAGACCCATATAGCCCATGGGTGTTTTAATAATGGTTGAGCTACACAGTCCAGGATAATGTTTTACTTTCATGTTAAGACTTGTTCCCTATCCCAGAATGTTGTGTATATATATATATAATTATGTGCATTAGTTTGAATGATTGTAAACTCACTTGATCATGGTAATATTTTATCCCTTCCCTGAGTTATATGCTAGTGCTCACCCTACTAACCATCTCTGGACATTGTATCCCTATTCGATGTAGGAATCAATGACAGTTCTACTTTTTTTACACAGTTTTAGGTGATCCATTGATTAATCATGAGTCAACTTGAAGTGGTGAGCTTCTATTCTTCGGAAGACACTCATTTTATGTTTTGGTTTTACTATGTCATAAACTATCTTTTGGATTCTTTTTGGCTATCATCAGGAGCACATCTTTACTTAGATTTATATTGGTTTTCTTAGAGTTTTGTGCATTACTTTGTATTAGTATTGTTATTGAATGTTTTAGATTCTTTTCTACGTTAGTTTAGTTACCTATCTTGTTATATATTTAGAACTCAACCCTGTCTTATAATTTGTTCAAAACATAGCTCTATCTTGTGATATGTTTATATTTTATCCACTGCTATTTGTGTTGTGTTCTTGTTGGCCAGAGCAAAAAAGAGTTTTCTAATCCTCTGTAAACTTGAGATACCCATCACGGTTGGGCCCTAGTTTGTTTCATGACAAGCTTGGTATTAGATCCTTGGTTCATGGTTATTGGGATTCTAAAAATTCATGTCAAGTAACATTTTTTTATGGGTGTGTAGTGCACCACATTTATAAGGGGGAGGCTAGAATTTAGGAATATTTCCCCTTTCTTGTGATCTATTTTTGGGGTATATAGTCTAAGGTTAAATCTCCTCTAATTCCATTTGTTCTTATTTAAGATTATGCCTCCCCAAAGATCTGATGCTCGTGGAAACTCCTCTGTCCCACTATAAGAAAATATGGATAGAACTCATTATGGAGTACAGACCTGATCTAAGGTCCCTGCTCCTGACTGCACTGCCCCTCCGAGAGTTCCATCGGTCCCTAGTAGTCCTCTTGGGGATTCTTTGGTGGATGATGTCCATGTGCCACTTCCTTAATAATATATTTCTAATGTTGATTTCTATCAATCTATTCATATTTTGACTCTGTTGGTAACTTATCTGTCTTATCTGTCGAATCATGTTGGTTGTGTTTCTCCATCTTTTGAGGTCACTAGAGTTGACTAGTTTATTAAGTTGAATACTCCAACCTTTAAAAGCTCTAATGTTGAGGATAATTCTCAAGTTTTTGTTGATGAGATGGAAAAGATATTCAGGGTCATGCATGCTACTGATCTAAACGGTGAAGAGTTTATTGCATACCAATTGAAGGATGTGGCCTATCAGTGGTATGAGGAGTTGGAGCAGTTGAGAGGTGATGAAGATGAGTAGGCTATGTAGAAGGAATTCTCTGGGACTTTCCTTGATCATTTCTTTCCTTAAGAGTTAAGAGAGTCTAAAGTTGATGAGTTTGTGAACTTGACACAGGGAAAGATAACTGTGAAGGAGTATACCTTAAAATTCCATCAGTTGTCTTGTTATGCTATAAGACACATCTTGTTATACTCTAAAGCTGGTGTCTAGAATGAGGGCTAGGATGAGAAAGTTTGCTTTAGGTTTGTCTCGGGTCTTGGTACTACAGTGTAAGGTGGCAATGTTGAATAATGATGTGTATCTAGGCTAGAGGTGTATATGCAGCAAGTTGAGGATGAGAAGAAGCAGCAAGTTGAAAAAGGAAAAAGGCAGAGTAAGAAGTTTAGATATTCAGGGAAAGGTGGAGGCCAGTAGAATAGTGGTACAGATGGTCTGTAGTAGAGCAAGAAGATGACTTGGTGAAACTCAGTTTCATATTTTATGTCTAGTTCTCCATATCCCAAGTCGACTGGTGATCGTTGTTTTAAGGCGAATCATGGATTTAACGCACAAGGTACCCAATCTCAAGCTATAGGAGCTTAGTCAGTTCTATTAAATATTCCTTGTAGATTTTGTGGGCAGTTGCACCATGGTTTTTGTGACAATGGGAGGAATAAATATTTCAGATATGGCCATCTTGGTCATATTCGGAGGAACAGTCCTTCAAGTAATGTTGCTATTAGAGCTAATAAGGTTCTTATTTCTACTGCTTCAGTTCTTATACCAAAGGGTGCTACTTCTAGTACTAAAACTAGTCGGAACTATTTTTATGCTCTTGTCATCCATCAAGAATCATAGGTATCTCCTGATGTTCTCACTGATATGTTGAAACTTTTTTTTTGTGATGTATATTATCTAATTGGCCCAAGGTCTACCCTTTCCTATGTGACCCCTCATGTAGCTGTTCATTTTGGCTTTGGTCCTGAGAGTATCTCTGATCCCGTCTCTGTGTCTACCCTGATGGGTAATTCTATTACAGTTAAAAAGGTTTATAGAGGTTGTGAGGCATATATCTATGGTAGGAAAACATTGGTGGATCTGATAGAGTTGGATATGGTATACATTGATGTGATCTTGGGGATGGATTGTCTCCATTGATGCTACGCTTTTCTAGATTTTCCAACTCATAAGGTTAGTTTCCAATTATCGAATTAACCAGTGATTGAGTGGGAAGGGAATTCTCTAGTACCTAAGGGAATATTTATTTCCATCTTAGTTCCCAAAAGTTAATCTCTAAGGGGTGTCTTTACCATCTAGTTCAGGTTAATATTCTAGTTTTAAGGTTCCCTCCATACAATATATCCTTGTGATTAACAAATATCCTGAAGTGTTTCTCAGTAATCTTCCTGGTATTCCTCCCAATAGGGATATAGACTTTGGGATTTATCTTCTATTGGATACCCATCCTATCTCTATTTCTTTTTATAGAATGGCTCTAGTTGAATTTAAAGAATGTAAGGAGCAGTTAAAGGATCTTCTTGATAACGATTTCATCCATCCTACTATTTCTCCATGGGGTGCCCTTAATCTCTTCTTGTGTAAGAAGGATGGTTACCTTTGGATGTGTATAGATTATCACCAGAAGAATAAGGTGTTGGTGAAGAATAAGTACCCTCTTCCTAGGATTGATGATTTATTTGACTAGCTTCAGGATGCTAGATACTTTTTCTTTAAAGATTTGGCACCATTATTTGTATGGGGTTCATGTATATATCTTCTCAGATCATAAAAGATTGTAGTATGTGTTCACCTAGAAGGAGTTTAATCTCAAGAAAATTAGATAGCTGGAGTTGCTCAAGGACTATGATATGAGTCTTTATTATCATTCAAGTAAAGCTAATGTAGTTGTGATGCTCTTAGCTGGTTTTCCGTGAGTAGATTGTCTCATATGTATGAGGAGAAGATGGTATTGGTGAAGGATATTCACTGATTGGCTAATCTTGGAGTTTGTCTTTTGAATTTTGAGAATAGAGGTATGATTCTACAAAAGGCGGTAAAGTTATCTCTTTGTGCAGAGGTAAGGGAAAAGCAGGTTTTGGATCCACTCTTAATGCAAATTAAGGATGATATGGGTTAGTAGAGAGTTATGGCTTTTGAGATTGGCGTAGATAGTATGTTGAGGAACCAAGGTATATTATATGTTTTTTATATTGATAGGCTAGGGCAAAGAGTTTTGACTGAGGCTCATGAGTCGAGGTATATAGTTCATCCTAGTTCAACAAAGATGTATCATTACTTGAAGGAGATCTATTAGTGGAACAACATTAAGACGATTTGTCTAACTTTATAGCTAAGTGTATGGTGCATCAGAAAGAGAAAGTTGAGCACTTGAGGCCCGGTGGTATGTCCCAAAAGGTGGAGTTTCCTATGTGAAAATGGGAGGTGATTAACATGGATTTTTTACTTGTCTTCAGCAGTCTTGTAATCAATATGATTCCATTTGGGTCATCGTAGATAGGTTGACTAAGTAAGTGCAGTTATTTCCTAAGTTATTTATTCAAGAGATAGCTAAACTTCATGGTGCTCTTGTTTCTATTATTTTAGATCAAGGTACGCAGCTCTCTTCTTGCTTTTGCATTTGTTCCAGAAAGGCTTAGGCATAGGGTGAGCCTTAGAACTGCATTCCAACCTCAGACGGATGGACAAGCAAAAAGGATCACTCAGACTTTTGAAAATATGCTAAGGGGCTATGTGAATGCTTTTGGTGGTAGTTGGGTAGATTATTTACCTCTCATCAAGTTCTTTATAATAATAGTTATCACTCAAGTATTGGGATGGCTACTTTTGAGGCTCTTTATGGTAGGAGGTGTAGATCTTCTATCAGTGGTTTGAGGTTGTTGAGACTAGGTTGTTCGGTATGAATTTTGTTCACCAAGCCATAAAGAAGGTGAAGTTTATTTGGGATAGACTTAAGACTACTCATAGTTTTTGAAAGTCCTATGTGCATGTGAGGGAAAGAGGGTTGGACTTTGATATTGCCATTGGGTGTTCTTAAAGGCATCTTCTATGAAGGAACTAATGAGTTTTGGGAAGAAGGGGAAGCTCAGTCCCCGATATATCGGTTCATATTTGATTTAGAGGAGAGTGGGTAATGTTTCTTATGAGTTGGATTTGACTTCGAGTTTGGGTTTCATTCATCCAGTTTTTCATGTTTTGATGTTGAAGAAGTGTGTGGGCGATCCTTCTTTTGTTATGCATATTGAGAGTATTGGTATTTCGAATTCTTTATCATATAAGGAAGTCCGGAATGAGATTTTTGATAGGCAAGTCCATCATTTGAGGATAAAGGACATGGCTTTATAAAGGTTCTATGGAGGAATCAAAAGGTAGAAGAAGCTACTTGGAAAGCTAAAGAGGACATGAAGTCCATGTATCCATTCTTGTTCCCCAGATTAGAAAGTCGTGATTAAGGTATGTGTTTTTCTTTATCTTCTTTGTATTCTAACTTTGTTAAGGGTAATTGTGGTTGTGTTTTAATCTTAGAATCGTGCTATGGGATGCTTGACTCATCATTCGGGGATGAATAATCCTGGAGGAGGGGATATAACACCCCATAATTTTAGCCTTTGAAAATTTTGATATTTGAGCTTACTGCTGAATCCACGACTCACCTAATGATTTGTAGCACCCCAATCATAGGATAAATGATGTACGTACCAAATTTTCTATCCTGGGTATGATTAAGACCATACAATTTATAGTAAGACATTATGATTCATAATGTGCGATTTGTAGTCTCAGTAGTGTAGGGGTCCCTTGTTTCTATTATGACTACGACTAGACCTTATGAGTCATAATGTGGGACTATGAGTTGTATGGTATGACTCATAGGGTCAACAGTTGAGATACCTTGTGACACTGCCCACAGTAGAGCCTAGGGGTGACTTATAGTCAGTCGTAAGGTGACCCATAACGACTAGGCGATAAATTTTTAGTGTTTTACTAATGGTACTTTGGTTATTTTTTCCCCAATTGTGACCCACGGCCTTAAAAACCTTTTGGGACCTCATTATTATCCAAAACATACTCAAACACACTCTTAAACTCTCTCAAATCCCTAAGTAAAGAACAAGTTAGGGTTTCTCAATTTTTATCTTTCAGAGCTTCCAAGAGGTGACTTCTCTCCATAATTGTGATAATTTCAGGCATATTACTCTTCCCCTTAAACATGTTTTACTTAAAGCGTGTGTTTAAATGGTTGTTCATGTGGATTTGAATATGGTTTTGATATGGGTCAAGGGTTTCAGAATGAATGTTACTTTAATTAGATTCCCATAATTTTATATGAATTTTTTATGCTTTAACAATGGTTGTTGAACTAATTGGGTGTATGGGTATGGGAATTGGAAAAATGGGGTCGAGTCATTCCCCTAGTCTAATGATTTTTTTTAGATCTTTGGAAATTCGATTCTCTCAACCCACTTGCATAATTGGATTTGAATCATGGTTAATCATATGATTTGGCTTACTTTCCTAAACTATTGCTTTGCATAATTGGATGAATAAAAATGGATTTTGAAGGTCTTGTTGGCCATTTTTTTAATTTTAAACTTGATTTAATTAACAAAAGGGGTTGTGGCATTCCCCCAACTTGATTTGATGAACTATGGTAGTCGAACCATTCCCCCAACTTGATTTATTGAACAAAGGTGGTCATGGCATTCCCCTAAGTTTATGGAATTAAAATGACATAATTATAAGCTTGCAAGCGTAATGATATGACAATACTAGTGGTTGATGCCTTAACGGATAATTCCTTGGTTAAATGGATGGGTCATGTGAAACATGATTTAATTAGGCTTTAAGAGGGTTATGTACCTAGGATGTGGAGGTGGAGGTCCCGACGGACCGATACTAAAAAATCATATTTGTCAGCATAAGGGTTGGTCCTGATAACTGTATGTTTGTATCACACACTATATATTTATATATATATATATATATCCTGTATTGATACGGGGTGGGGCATTCCCTGGTTTTCCATGGATATCTCCAATTTGTGTGGCTAACACTCATTGCGGCACTTTCAGCAAGGGGAGATGGACCCATCTAGCCGTGGGTGTTTTCACGATGGTTGAGCTACACAGTCCAAGCTAATGTTTTACTTTCATGATAAGCCTTGTTACATATCTCGGCATATTATATATATATCTATATAATTGTGCGCATTGATTTGAATGATTTGGAAATTATTTGATCATCACATTATTTTATCCCTTCCTCGAGTTATATGCTAGCGCTCACCCCACTATCCGTCTTCGGATGTTGTATCCCCATGTGATGCATGAATTGGACACACTTTTTCTTTTCCCACATAGATCCATTGATTGCTCATGAATTATCTTGAAGTGGTGAGTTCCCATTCTTTAAAAGACCCTCATTTTATGTTTGGGTTTCACTATGTCATAGACTATCTGTCAGTATCTTTTTCTATCGTAGGGTGCATGTCTCGACTTAGATTGATGTTGGTTTTCTTAGAGGCTTTTAGATTACTGTGCATTGGGATAGTTGTTGAAATTCTTACATTGTCTTCTGAGTTAGTTGAGTTACTTATCTAGTTGTACATTTGGAACTCAGCCCTATCTTGTCATATGTTCGGAACTCAACTCTATCTTTTTATATATTTGAAATTCATCCGCTGCTAGTTGGATTGTGTTCTAGTTGGCTATTGTAAAGGGGGAGGTCTCTAGTCATCATTGGACTTGAGATACCTATCATGGCTAGGCCCTAGTTCGGGTCATAACAATCTATTCCGATCAAATCTTTAAAGGATCATTATTAATAAGTTATCCATTAAGTTAGGCAATATTATTGTAAAGAAATCTATTTTTAAGATTAAAAGTGGGATTTAACCATTAATTAGAAAGAATAGTCATAAAATCATATTTTAACTGGAATCACATCATTTACTGATATAATGATCATGAATGTACTGAATCTTTGCATGCTATCTATAATTATCAAACAATGGAATCATAAGCGTCATATCACATCTGCCTCCTCCCATATCAAAGACAAATATATATAAACATCTATATTCATAACTACAAACACAACCCTTAGAAGGATAAACACTTCCCGGATATCCAACCGATATCATAACACGGCCCTTGGCCAAATAATGTGTCCAGAGTAACTACAGAATCATAATTATGGCCTTCAGCCCACACACATATCTAGAACCCATATAAAAAATAATATTTATACATTATCCCATATTTATAATCATAGCATATTTATGAGGCAAAACATCTCCATTAGCCATAAGGCATCTCTGTAATTATCTCACATGTATGAGGCATAATATATCAATAAGCATCTCATATCTAGGAGGCATCTCATGCATATAAGGCATATATCATATCTATAAGGAATATAGCATCTATAGGCTATATATCATAGCTATGTCTATTCCTATATTATAAAGCATGTCAATGGACCACATCATAAATCAAGTTCGAAATACTATAGCATAGCTACAAGCCATAAGTCATAATCCAGGGAAAGTCATCATAATTACCAAGTCGCGTAATAACCTTATTCTAAAGGCTCAATAGTATTAACTATGCCTAATATCTGCAACTAAGTCCACATGGCTGACACAACTCTTTGCCTAAGGTGGGTTTGAATAAACAACTTCTAATCCTTAATTTCCATATTTAGGCAATTTATACCCCAAATTAGGCAAAGGTACCTAGTTTAAATTTCTCGATGCCAAGTAAGCTATAACTAATCATAAGATAGGAGTTCGCCTAGAAACATAGGCCTTTAAGTCAACTCCACCTAAATTAAGATTTCAAGATTAGCACAATCACCCAAATAAGGTTGTATATACTAACCATACTTTCAATGCTTAAACCACATCCAAAACCTAGCATCATAGCATATTCATTCTTTGAATTAGCTCAATCTAGGGAGAAGGCAATAGGATTCTAAAAGAGTACTATGCAATTCACCTTATGGTTCACAAACCCTCATCTAATTCCAAAAGTTTAATAATCAATACAAAGTCATTCTACCCATAATCAAACTTAACAAACACGAAATATGTACAACAGACACACCTAATGGAGAAGGGTAGACAAAATCCTACCTCAAAGTCAAATCACAAATCCTAAAATCATTCACCAAATGCTCGTCTTTATTTTGCAATCCAAAAATGTCATCACACTATCAAAATCGTAATGTACTCATAAATACGAGAAAAATGATAGCCATTTTGCACCATTATGCTTTGGGTCCAAAAACGACACCAAAAATCCAAAGTGGGTCCCACTTACGAAAATCACTTTTCCAAGTTCAACCCAATGTTCATACATAAGCAAGGAATCATTGATGAGTGGTGAATTTACCACTCATTGACATCCAAAATTTATTCTCACTACTATGATTCAGAGGTATGAATGAGACAAGTTTGTTAGTTGAATGCACCAATTTCCACATTTTATAGGTACACAGGTGATAAGATAGAAAGATGTAGATTCGAGTAGAAAAGGAATCAAAAGAAAAAGAAATGTGCACAGCAGAAGACCCTGCATGTAATCAGGTTCAGTTATCACAATTGCAGTCTGAGGGCAACAATCATGGTAATTCAATATTGGTCATCGTCTGTGACCACGAGGATCTGAATGTGGTCATGCTAGCCACGATCACGGACAAGCTACAGCGATTGCGGCTGGCGGGTTTATGCCCAGGGGCAATTCTATCATTTTTCCCAGACAACCCCAAATCCCTTATAATAGTAAAGCCCTTTCCCATTTGGAATCTTACACTTTGAATAATTGAATTTTGGAGATTTGTAACCCTACTAATTGGGGAAACTTTTGTGTTTGAATTTTCCAATTTTGAGTTTGGTGAAATTGAAGTTAAATTGGAGAATATTCTAATTTTCCATTTCCATGGATTCTTTGAATGAAACTTTTGGTATATATCTTCTAATTAACTCTATGAGTAGCTAAACTTTCTTGTCTTGGGATTATGTTGAACTAAGGTGCAATTATGTGTGGGTTTTGATGTATTTGTGTAGATTCTAGTTTGTTGAGGATGGGTTTCACTATTGCTTGTTTGAATTAGTTGGGGTTTGTGGGTGAAAATCCCAAATGCCCACATAGATTTTTGGGTGAAAGCCCTAAGTTCTTGAAAGATCACATCATCCTTGAAAGAGGGATGTGGGTGAACTTTAGGAAACTATATCATCCTTGAAAGAGGAATATGGGTGACAAAGAAATAGTGGACAATAATGGATGTAGTTTGTTATCTTTTTGCTATCTTAGAAATAAGGGTGAGTAGAGAGATGGTAATGTCTTGGGCATCTTTCTAAAAATAGGGATGCCCAATTGAGGTAATAGGTCATTTTAATTGACACACTCATTAGGCACTTAAAAGGGTCAACGAGTGAAATTCTTGAGGTTTTTTGACAAACTAGCCTCAAAGACGTACAACCTAGCCTACCATATCGTCAATGACTAGAATTTGCATCAAATCATCATACACCCATGCATAACTTGCCCTTAGGTAGACATAATCCAAATATCTTGATCATCTTGAATTTTTAATCACATTTGATGCCTTTAGATTGTTAACTTGAATAGACATTGATCAATCCTTGTTCCAAATCAACCCCCCATTTTAAATCATGCATTTTTCTTTATTTATATTACGGGTATATTTTTAGTAACTATTAAAACCCATAGGACTAGAAAGCTAATTTCGCTCCTTGTGGATTTAACCTCAACATAAGTTGAGCTATTGAAAATGATCGTCCTCTACCAGTTTATATAGTAGAAGTGAACGTGAAAAAATAGCATCGTTGTCGGGAGTGAAATTTATTTCTCCCTTGTGTGGTGTTGATTCTTACTTTAGGTATACCCATAGGGGAGTGTATTTATATTTTTTGTTGTTTTTTTTTCCTTTTAGGTGTTCTAAATAGTATACATGAAGTCATAAGTGACAATGCAAGTCATGTCGGGTCCTTCGATGGTCTTCTTGATGACGAGGAGCAACTCTATGACATTGGGCATACAAGTTCCATCCATATCCTACCTACTCATAGGAACAGAGTCCTTCACGTCATGAATGTTATGTTGTATATGCTACAAATGAAGGGACTTTTGAGGGGCAAGCCTATGAGGACCCCAATTTGGATTTAAAGAATTTCATAGAAATGTGTGCTCCCCTTGACATACTAAGAGTCCATCCGGTTGCGCCTCTTCTTATTTTCTCTAATGGGAGTGTTTATATTAAGGATTTGATCTCTTCCAACTGGATCAATTACTTCATGGGATGAACTCACTGTTCGCTTTCCTTGATTGGTACTTCCCACTATCTAAGATGCTAGAATTATGTGATGAAATCACTAACTTTTGGCAATTAAATGAAGAACCCTTGTACGAGGTGTAGGAAAGATTTAGTGGAAAACTCATGAAATATCCCAACCATGAGGTCCCAGAGAAGATGCTTCTCTAAATCCTATATCGGGCTTTAGATACTATGGTAGACAATGTGGTGGGAGGTTCTCTTGTGAAATTAACTTATCATGAAGCTACAAACTTGCTTGAGGAAGTTACTAAGAAAAATCAGGGGTGGCATACCCATGAGGCCGAGTTGCCTCCTCTGTTGATAAAGAGCAAAGGAAGAGAGATTAAGAGAGGAAGGAAAACATGGCCAAAATAATGACACAATTAGAGCTTTTAACAAAAAAAATATGATGGGTGCACCCACAAAAGTAGTGAATATCATGGCATCCAAGGCCTATGATGATGAAGAGGCCAGGAAACTTGATAAGGAGATTAAGTATTTGGCCAATTATTCCAGAGGTTCCCACCCCACCTATCAAAGGCAAGGTGGGAACCAAGGTTGGAATGAAAAAGATAGGGATCATGACCGTGATTGGAGGGATAGAGACTGTGCCTATGATTGTTGTATGCCCCCTCATGACCAAGAAAAGAACAAAGCTAAAAATACCGTTGACCCCAAAAAATACAAAACTAATGATGTCTTGGCAAGAATTTTGATGAAATTGGAGGGAACAGACAAAATGCTTTGTGAATTGAAAGGCGAATTTCACAAATCAACCAAATCGTTGTTTCCCACTACGCTTCTATTAATCAATTGGAGATGCAAATAAGTCAAATATCTTCTTAACTAAATGCTAGAACAATGGGAGGCCTTCCTAGTGTCAGTATTACGAACCCGAAAAATAATCCTCAAGTTTTAGCAATAGTCACTAGGAGTGGAAAGACCCTTTAGGATCATTTGAGAAAAGTTGAGGGAGAAAGTGTAGGTATAAAAGAGCCCAATATTGAGCACATAAATATGAAGAAAAAGGTTGGGGTTGAGCTAAAAGATGAAACTCCAAAATCTCAAGAAGAAAGGGCTGAAAAAGAACCAGTTAAAATTGATGAAGAGGTGGTCAAAAATGAGGAGCCACAAGGTGATACATTGGCCAATGTGCAAATCCCTTCTCCATT
Organism: Capsicum annuum; assembly: GCF_002878395.1. Lineage (NCBI taxonomy): Eukaryota > Viridiplantae > Streptophyta > Magnoliopsida > Solanales > Solanaceae > Capsicum > Capsicum annuum. The sequence goes on from NW_025855126.1 coordinate 20,165, forward strand.
TTCACAAATTCATAAGAGAAAAGAGGAGAACAACAAACTTAAGAAATTCATGGCTAAGCTTAGCAATCTCTCCATCAACATCTCGTTATTCGAGGCTATCTAAGAGATTCTAGGTTATTCTAAGCTTATGAAGAAATTAATGTCGAAGAATAAACGTGTTAAAGGTCACACCATTGAAGTCACCCATGTGTACAACACTATTATGAGCAGTGCAATAGCAAAAAAGAAGGAGGACCCCGGGTCCCTTACAATTCCATCCACCATCGGGGCACGTAAGTTTGAAAAACCTTTATGTAACCTTAGGGGTAATATTAATATCATGACCTTTGCAATATATTGTAGTCTTGGCTTGATCACCATACTTAAATGTTGATGAGGCTTTAGATGGCGAACCGGTCTATCTAGAAATAGGTTGGTGTTTTGTTCGATGTGTTGGTAAAAGTGGATAGGTTCATCCTTCCAACGAATTTTGTGGTGCTAGATTGTGAGATGGACTAATAGGTGCCTATTACTCTTGTTTGACCTTTATTTTCTACCAGAAAAGCCATTATAATTTTAGAGCTTGGGGAAATAAAGTTTAGAGCTCATGATGGCGAAGTGTCCTTTCAGGTATACAAAATGAAGAAACAACCCACAGAGCTTCAAGTGGTTTCATTTATAGATGTTAAAGATAAGGAAGTGAATGAGGGAATCTTTATGGATCCATCTTAAGAAAGATGGAAGACGTCATTCCACGATGATAACTGAGGCGCAATGTGGGAGGCAACCCACAAATGCCACGAAAGTGGCTTGTATCTTTTGCCTTTAATTTGGTAGAGTAGAATTTAAATTTTTTTATTGATTAATCCATGCATTTATGGTACTATGGAGTGTTTTGAATGAGTTCGAGAAAGGGAAAGTGTAAAATTTTGCATGTTGGACTGATAGGGGAAAATAGAGGTGGAGAAATGCCCATTGTTACTGGGATCACGACCCTTGTACCTCCGCGATCGCGGTCACCCTCTTGTTCAAATTCATGAACCTTGGACCGAAATCATGGTCAAGTCAGTTTAAATGGCCATCCGAATGCCCCATTTCCCTCACACTCCCTTATCGACTTTTCTCTAAAATTGTACCTACTCCTGTTCATATTTTCGGGCATCCAAAGTAACTTCGCATCCACTTTGCATCATTACTCTAGTTATTGCTTCAAATTTATGCTTAAATGGTTGTAGGTAGGCCATAGAATACATGAACTAGGGGAGGCCTAAGCTTGTGCTTTTTGTTGCAAAATTGTTAATTATTTATACTTGTGTGATGGTTAACTATTATAAATGGTGTGCACAAATCTGGGGAAGTCTTGCGTACCCAAATTATGTTGAAAATAGAGAGAAATATAGTGTGCACACCAAGTGGTCGATCAAATGCCCAAACAAACTGATAACTAGTTGTTGTCACATTCTAAAAGCATGATCGAGTATCTCTTAACCTTGTTCAATGATATTGATTTTAAATCCTCTGCTGGAAAATGTTTTGTCTTAGAATTTTGAATTTTGCATTGTTGAAAATCTGTCTCAATTTGTCCTCAGATACCGCAATCGTGGTCCAGTGACCAGTAATCGCCATATCTGAGGTTGATTTTCAGCCTAGACCAAAAATCCTACATTGTCAATTCTTGTCCAAACACTACCAAGTAGCCATCCCATGAACTTTATTGGAAAACATAGTATAGTTTGTGCATGAAAATGTTAATAATGAATGTTGGTAAGTTGTTCTCATGTTTTTCAGGTTTATATCATGGAAGACTACGATCAAGTTCATTTCATGGCCCCTGAGTGCCACAATTTTTACTATGGTGATCTTTCAAGAACAAATCTACTTTCAAAAAAGGGAATATTCTTGGAGAAGATGCGAGAAAATCTTCCATCATTTTATGACAGTCTCGTGGCCACTAGATGGCCGTGCTTTACCCCGAATCCTTGCAAGGCAAATAAGAATTAGGTATGATAATTCCATACTACTCTTATCATGGTAACTTTCTTGAACCCAGTCATCAAGATCCAAGGAAAGGTGGTGAAATTTGGTTATAAAGAGATAAATGACATCTATGTGCTCCCTAACGCAGACAAGGATCAATTTGAGGCCAAAGGATGTGAATCGGGAAGTTGGTTAGCGTTGAAACTATGTCCGAGCAAGGAGGTCCCTTGGGCAGCTACCAAGAGGAACATATCTATCAATAACTTCACTGCCAAGGCTGGGATTTGTTGACTATCATTTCTAGTCGGGTCTCTCCTTGCACCCACAAAATAGCAGTTCAAGATTTGTGGGCCTGGATGGTTGCTTGCATACTAGATGGCATTCCTTTGAATGTTGGTTGACTTATGGTCTCTAATATAAAGTTATTCAAGAAACACGGTTTTATACATCTCTTATTACCCAATTTGATTACTAAGTTATGCAGGAGAGTTGGGGTTGTAGAGTACCCTAGAGTGCGCACCCCCATTTATTCTATCAAAATTTGGGTTGAGGGTGCATCGGGAAAGAGTAAAAAGACAAACATCCACTTGAGTAAGTTGATATGTGAGGAGTAAGAGTCCTATAGGCCATCCACTGCCAGGCCTTTTGAGGATATCGATGTTTATTTGAGAGACATTAGGGAGCTTGTGTCAGGATTGCCTCAGGGGCTAAGAGAGCCCTTCACCACCCTCAATTTATATGTGTCTTGATCTAATTATGAAAAGTATCTGAAGAACCAGGAAATACAGGAAGACACCATTGCTAGGATTGATAGGAACTACTCATTCTTTGCAGAGTCTTATAGAGAGCTCCAGAACTCATATGAGAAGATGCAGAAAAGGGAAAAGATGAGGGACAAGTTCTTTAGTAAAATGTGGAAGGGGGTGAAGGGCTTGTAGAAGGTCCTAAAACCCTGAGACAGACTACCTTCTTATGGATTTGAGAGGGATAATGAGTCCCCGACTGAGTGGTATGGTTTTTATGATATTGGAGATGACACGGAGTCCAAGGGAGAGAGAAGCTCTTGATCTTGTTTTAAGGAGCACCCTTATTTCTCTTTATTCTTGATTATTTATGTAGTGAGAACACTGAAAGTTTTTTATTTGGGGGTTAATATCTCCATATTCATTTATCATTTGGGTCTGCATTATTTAGATATTTTCTGGATGTTTTGATGATATTTTGGATTATTTTTATTTTTTAGTGGGTTGTAATATTCAGGAACTCTGATGGTGCCCATATTTTCATAGATTAGTTCTTTGTTTCATTTTTAGATTTTTACTTTATCTTTATTGTGATTATGGTGACATCCGACGAGCCTTTCCCTATGATATATTGAGTGATGACATTCTTAAAGGAAAATCACCGTGATTGGGTTTTGATCCAAAAAAAGGGAAATCTAAGTACCTATAGCATTTTGGATTTGGGATCTCATTTATACCTATGGTGAAGTCTAAGGAACCATATGTTTTGCTCGTATGAATGATGAAATATGAGACGTCATCTTGGTTTAGTACCATAAATAGAAAATTATGTGTGGTGCAAATGTGAAGCGAACACCCCCCTCCGTCCAAAAAAAATTAAAAATAAAGGGCACGGACATGAGCGACCTTGTAACGATACTTTACCTCTTTTTGTGACTCTAAAATTTTGGCTTGTAGAAATTAGTAGATACTCCATTTTTGCCTCTAGTGGGAAGGGCAATTGATCCCCCTAAAAGAGTTTGCATACCATGTGTGGTGAGTATATCTGTCTAAATCTCATGTATACTTGTATAATTTTGAACATGCCTCATTAGTCTCTTAAGGCTAATTTTGACTATGCTTGATTGGTGATATGATCCTAGGCCATCTTTGTGATCATAGGAACTCACTTTAGCCTAAATAGCCTACCCCATACATAGAATAGTACTCTTAGTTACCCAATTTGAGCCTTCAAGCCTTGCTTTCACAGCCACAATACAAGCCTCAAACCATTCAAAAATTTTATCTCTCTTAAACCCTCCCCTCCTTGAACATGAAAAATAAAAATTAAGGCTAAATGCCTAAGTTAGAGGTGGTAAGTTTGGAAGAGATGACCTCGGGCCAAGGTGGTGTAAGTGGATGCCTATGAGATAAACAATCAAAAAAAGTAAAAAAGAAAGGAATGATGAAAAGAAGAATGAGGCACAGATTGCAAACGAAATAAGCGTATGAAAGATGCTTTCAGAAAGTTAGGTAAATCAAGGTAGCTAAAATAGACATGTGTAAAGTGTGAAAACAAAAGAAGGGGTCCATGTTCAAAAGTTGGATGGAATAGTGTAATATAAATGGTCAAGAAGGGTACATCCACTTTGTTCCTAAATGCTATCCTACCCTTCCACGAACCTATGTTACAAGCTCAAAAAGCCCTTCGAGATCTCCAACCAAGTGTACTCATTGTAGTGACGATTGAAAATAAGGCAAGCCTATGGTATGGTACCTATTATCATGGAGACTCTTTGTGAGAGAGAGGGCTTTGCACTTAAATCCCTTGTTGTATGTTAGATAATTTGGTGTATGAGGGATATCTTTCTTGTGAGGAGGCATGTAAATATCTTGAGGTAGGTGAATGATGAGACAAAAAGAGTATAGTATAGTAGAGGTCAATAGAGAGTCATTTTTAGAGTGTTAATGATTGTTACATTGTTGTTATTTAAAGTCCTTTGCATCTTTGAGATTGTATTTCACGATAAGAGGTGTTGTTAGAACAGCTTTGCCCATGTGTGAATAGCTACTTTTAGTAGCAATCAAGTTTGAGGTCATTATGGTCTTTGGGTTATATAAATGCGCTTAAATTTGCATTGTCTCATTGAGTAAGAAGTAGAGTTTCTTGAGGACAAGCAAAGGTTAAAGTCAGGGATATTGATGAGCGGTTAATTTACCACTCATTTACACCCTAACTTCGTGCACACTACTATGATTTAAAGGTATGAATAAGACAAGTTTATTAGTTGAATGCACTAGTTTCCATAGTTTGTAGGTACACAGGTGATTAGATAGAAAGATGTGAATTTAAGCTGAAAAAGAATCAAAAGGAGAAGAAAGGTGCTCAACTGAAGACCTTACACCTAATCAAGCTCAGTTACTAAGATTGCATCAGTCAAGATTGGTCATACTCCATGATCATGAGGATCTGACTATGGCCGCAACAGCCACAATCGCAGATAAGCTGCAGCGATCACGGGTAGGCCGGTTTATGCCTAGCGGAAATTCTATCATTATGCCCAGCTGACCCCAAATCCCTTATAATGCTAAAAGCCTTTCCCATTTGAAATCTTACACTTTCAACAATTGAATTTTGAAGAATTTATAACCCTACTAATTGGGAAAACTTTTGCCTTTGAATTTTTCATATTGAGTTTGGTCAAATTGAATTTAAATTGAAGAATCTTCTAATTTTCCATTACAAAGGATGCTTAGAATGAACCTTTTGGTATCTCTTCTTCTTAACTTCGTGTGTAGATAAACTTTCTAGTCTTGGGATTATGTTGAACTAAGGTGCAATTATCTGTGGGTTGTGGTGTATTTGTGTAGATTCTAGTTTGTTGATGAAGGATTTCACTATTGCTTGTTTGATTTAATTGGGGGGTTTTGGGTGAAAACCCCAAATGCCCAAGATTGATTTTTGGGTGAAAGCCCCAAGTTTTTAAAAGCTCACACCATCCTTGAAAGATGTATGCGAGGAGGTTTGGGAACCCATATCATCCTTGTAAGAGGGATATTGATGAAAAAGAAATAGTGGACAATAATGGATATACTTTGCTATCTTTTCACTATCTTATAAATAAGGGTGAGTAGAGAGTTGGTTATTTCTTGGGAAACTTCCTAGAAATAGGGTTGCCCAATTAAGGTAATAGGTGGTTTTAATTGACACACTTGTTAGGTACTCTAAAGGGTTAATGAGTGATATTCTTGAGGTTTTGTTGACAAACTAGCCTCAAGGACCTTCAACCTAGCCTACCAAATCGTTAATGACTTGAATTTCAATCAAATCATCATGCACCTATGCATAACTTACCATTAGGTAGACATAATCCAAATATCTTACTCATCTTGAATTTTTAATCACATTTGCTTCCTTTAGTTTGTTAGCATGAATAGACATTAATCAATCCTTGTTCCAAATCAACCCCCTATTTTAATCCATGAATTTTTCTTTGTTTACATTATGTGTATCCTTTTAGTAACTATTAACACCCATGTGACTAGAAATCTAATTTTTGTCCTCGTGTATTCGACCTCCACATAAGTTGAGCTATTGAAAATGATCGTCCTCTACTAATTTAAACGGTATAGGTGAGTATGATCAATCATAACCCTCAAAAATGGGTGAAAATCAAGCTAATTTAGGGCTAAAATCAAGCCCTCAAGCTATTTGGGGTTTTGGATCAATAACTAAGAATTTTACCAAGAAATAAATGAAATCGTACCTTAAATTTAAAGATATTTGCGATAACAGATATTAATCAAGCTCCCAAGTCGCCAACAAGACTCAATTATGATTTATCATAATTATTTAGAGTTTTTGGCTCTCAAGGGTGAGTGAAAATGGCCAAAATATAGCCTAAGGGGCCTTTCCATACCCATACCAGGCATAGTGATGTTGTTATTGCAGCCTAGTGTGTGCTATCTCAATCCCTGGTCTTATAAGGGGATATTTGATCGTAATACCCCTTTTACAATCCTTATAGTGTGATATCCATAGCTTTTGTGTGATCGCACATGCCTCAAAAAATCAGCTGGAACTTGGAAATTTTCTAAGTTTTTGCTAAGGCCTTGGGATTCAATCAAAATCTGATTTATACAAACGAACAATGTAACCACACTAAATTCAACATTCTGTATGCGATGGAGAAGTCCAATTTTCCATCCAAGGTTGTTTTGACCAAATGTAGTTCCCACACCAAAGTTTCCAATTTTCCAATTTTTGACTAATAGGTCAGAATAGGCTCGAGTCCATTAGGACCCAAACCAAAGGTCTACCTAGCCTAAAATTTATATTTTGGAGCTATTGGCACAAGCAAAATTTATATCTGAGGTTATTTTTACTAAATTCATTGCTTGGTGGCTATTTGGAACCAATGAAGACTTCAAAATAGGGAATTTGCTCTAATAAGCAAATAAATTTCTCAATAACAAAACTATTAGTCCTAGTAAGTCATAAATGACTTGGGTAAGATATGGAAAAGCTTTAATTAGTGAATAAAAGTGAAAATACAAAAATAACCTAGAGGGTCATTACAAGCTTCATTATGGGAGCTACACGGATCACCATAGTCCTTATCACCTTATGACTTAAAGGGATCTTAATTTTAGATTGTGAAAATAGAAGGATTGGTTGAAATACTATGGTATATCTGTTTTATACATCTGAGTAAAGGACTAATATAGTTGCAAATTCCTTAAGCCGAAAAAGGGTGAGCATTGGCAGCTTGTGTTCTATTACGTTTTTGAGAGATCGTTGTCTTTGGACATCTAGTCCTTAATAACTTGATGGTTTAAATTGATATCTCAAACACTGGGAGGATCCTTGCTAGTGTTGAGGCTAGCTTTACTTTATTTAAGCAGATTCAGAGTTGCCAATATAAGGATAGTAGACTCTGTGGCATTCGTGACCAGGTTTTGAGAGGTGAGTACAGGAGTCTACATTGGATTCAAAGGGTATTTTGATATATAATAGCGACATTTGTGTTTTGAAGGTTGGAGACTTGATTTTGTTGATCTTGCGAGAGTCTTACTGCCCTAGATATTCTATTCACATTAGTACAAATCATTACTGGTTGAGTGGCATGTAGATAAAGGTGGCAGATTTTATTGCTCATTGCCTATGTAGTCATTAGGTAATTATCGAGCATCAAAGACTTGGTGTGCTGATTTAAGGATTACCTATTCTCTAGTGGATGTAGGATAATATCACAATGAACTTCGTTAATGGGTTGCCTCAAACTTCCTAAGATTTCAATGACAATTGGGTCATTATAGATTTATAAACTAAGTTGGTTCATTTTCTCTTTATTTAGATGTGTTTCAGTGTTGAAAGGATAACTCATATCTATGTTCATTAGATAGTTTGTCTATAAGGAGTACCCATATCTATTATTAGATAGAGGATCAATGTTCACCTCTAGTTTCTAAAGTAATTCTTAGGAGGAGTTAGGTACTTAGGTTGACCTCAATATAGCCTTTTACCCTCGGAATAATGAGCAGTCAGAGTAGACTATTTAGGTTCTTAAGGATATGCTCCAGGCATATTTTATTGAGTTAGAGGTTTGTAGAACAAACACTTAGACTTTTCAGAGTTTGCCTTTAATAATAGCTACTATTTAGTATTGATATGGCACCATTTGATACACTATATGGTAGGCATTGTTGATCTTTGATAGGCTAGTTTGAGACCTCTTACGTAATTCCCCATGGTACTGAATTACTTTATGAGTCATTTGATAGAGTCTGGATGATTTAGAATAGGTTGAGGGTAGCTCAGAGTGTATAAAAGAGTTATATTGATTGTAGGCTTTGTTCCTTGAGGTTTGGAGTTGGAGATTGGGTTTTCTTGTGAGTATCACACATAAAGGGCATCATGAGGTTTGAGAAGAGGGGAATGCTTATCCCTTGTATATTGGTCCATTTGAAATGCTTCAGATAATTTAAGATGTAGCTTGTAAGTTGGACTTTCCCTAGACTATGCACCTCTTCACCCAGCTTTAGATGTCCCTATGTTGTAATTTTATATCTCAAATGAGTGTCACATGCTTCAATGGGATTCAGTATAGTTGGATGGGAGGTTGACCTTTGTGGAGGATCAAGTTCTCATATTTGCCAGGGTTGTCAGGTGGTTGTACTTTAGAGAGATTCTAATGGTTAAGGTTGAATAGAGACACCGCTCAGTTTAGAAGGCCACTGGAAGATCGAGGGTGAAATGCGAGCCTATTATCCATACATATTTGAAGCTTTTGGTATACCTTAATCCTTTAATTTTGCATATGGAAGTCCTTTTAGTAGTGGATATTGTTTTTTGCATTTCCATATTATTTTACCATATAGATCATTCCCTTAGTTACCTCAAGTCATTTATGACTTGTTGGAGCTGATAGTTCAGTTAATGGGAAGTTTAATTGGTTCTTAGATCCAATTCTCTATTTTGAAGTCCTTACTATTGAGAATTAGGTATTGGGATTAAACATTGGGATAATAGACTCGAATGCTATCTGACAATTCTATTAGATTTAAAATATAAATTTTAGGTTGGGGGCCTTTGGTTTGGGTCCTAAGGCTTCTGTTCAATTCCAATACTAACAACTCATTATGATTCTTGCATCTATTTTAGTGTTAAGTTGTATATTGGTGGGTGATTATGTGTGACTCAATTGGTGTAAGGGGACATATTTTATTAAAGAGAAAATGATCAAATACCCCCCCCCCAACCTATAGTCGAAATCTCAACTACACACTCAACCTTTCAATTAGACCTATTACCCCCCAAAACTATCTTTTCCTATATTTATTAACCCTCTAAATGCTGAGCTAGCAACATAAACCAAGTAAAAAGACTTTCATGCATTTCACACGCCTGGCCCACCTAGCCCACGCCTAAACAAAACAAAATATCTCTTTTATTTTTTCAATTTCATTTCCTCTCTCCTCTATTTTCTCTCTAAACCTTTCATCTTCCTCTCTCCTCTATTCTCTACTTTATAAATCTTGATTTCATCAGTTTTTTTGGGTGATTTTTGTTCTAATCAAAATATTTTGGTTGTGGATTTTCAAACAATCATCTTGTTGTTGTATCAAGGTGCGTTTTTTTTTTCTAAACTGAAAAAATTGAAATAGGGTTTTTAGGTAATCTCCAATTTTATAAATTAATTGAGTGAAATTAATTGACTCTTTCTGTTATGACGTTGTCTAAGTGTTTTATTAATAGCATAATCTATTCGTAAGTACATGATTTGTTGAGTGTTTAAGTGGGTTTATTAGAAATTGGGGCTTTTCTTCTAATATGAAAACTTAAAATTTCAGTTGTATTTAATAGGATGTGCATGTTAATATGTTGTTAGTTTGAGTGATTTTTTCCAAAACTGAGTTAAAATTAATTAGGGTTTTATGCTAAACCCCGAAATTATGATTTTTGTTGATTGTCTAAGTTGGTTTATAAGAAATTAGGACTTTTATCCGATTTTTTGTTAACATGACAGAATTTAAAAATCAATGGTGTTTAATAGTACGGCTATGTTAATATCTTGTTATTTTGTTGTTGAATTATGTAGCATGTTCATGAATTTTATTTTTATTTTTTCAAAATGTTTTTGCTATGCTACAATGTCTTATTTGATTCTTTATTGTCATCGGGAAAGACATGAATAGTTTTACATTGATAACTCTAAGATGGTATCATGGTGGGGTCTTACATTTTAGTGGGAGGAAACCAGTTTATAAGGGGGGTTAGTAATAGAATTTTTTGATGTTGATGTAGATAAGAAATCATTAGAGCATGTCAACAACAAAAAAAAAGAGGGAGACCAAAAAATACAACACCAACACCTTCTGCACCTCCTATTTTCCCAGCATCCTGTTCTGCACCTTCTGATTATTGTGCATCATCTTCAATGGCTGGTACTACTAAAAGAGGAAGGGGGTAATGATAGGGAAAAAGCATCTCCATTGAAAAGGTCAAAAGTAATGGGAAGAGGTGTGTTCCAAGCTGAAAATGGATTCAAAGTCCTAAATGTAAGTATCTAGTTGTGTTGTATCTTATGTATATATGAGTCTTTAATGTATGAGTCTTTGAATAAATTTTCTCCTTCACTGTAGCCTGGCATGCCTAGCAGTAAGATCTGCTCTACTGGTCAAGCAAGGGTAAAAAGATCAGCTGATATAACTGGTAACATTGGTTATACACCAACTTCTATTAGTAAGCTAAAATGGAATGGCAATGCAGCAATATCAATAAAAAAACTACAAGAGATTAAAGAGAAAAAAAGAAAAAAGAATGTGGGAAGCAGTTCAAATAATCCAAGTAAAAGAAACACTTATTCAAAGTCCAAGATGCCCTGGAAATTGTAGTGATGTTGATTATTTTAAGCACTGTTTTAAGTTAGATCAGTTGACATGAAAATAATTTTATTTTGGTGTTGGAAAAAAATTAAACAGCTGTATATATATTTTGTCGATGAATGTTGCCTAATGGCTGGTATGAATGATTATGTTGTGCCTAATGGTTAGTATGAATGATGTTGTTGTGTCAAGTTAGAATATTTTGTTGATGAATTAATGTTGTCATTACCCATTATTGTTGTGTTAAATGATTGTAAAGTTGATATAATGGCAACACAACATTGTCATTACACAATTTCAGTGTAAACACATAGCAGAAGCATAGGGCTTTACCTAACAATACACAAATTTGCAATTGTAAACAATAACATAGCAACAACACAAGACACTGCAAGTGTAAACAATAACATAGCAACAATACACGACACAATTTTGTAAGTGTAAACAACAACGTAGCAGGAACACAACACAATTTGAAAGTGCAAACATTAACATACCAGTAGCACAAGTGCAATCAATAACATAGCAGCAGCACATCAAATATCTGAAGTAAGACTATGCAAAAAACACCATAATAGAACATAGTCTGATATATTTAGAGAGATATAAAAAATTTACACCATATTCGACCATATATAGCAACTGCTTTCAGTTCATTTGTTGCTGATGAGCATAGCAGCAACACAAATCAAAATACATAAAAATATCTTCCTATCCAACCTACACCGTCTCCATCTTCCATTGAGATTCTTCTCTCGCATCAAGTTATCAATTTGGGCCTCTTTAAGCCATAAGTCTTCTTCCTACTCATTGATTTTTTTCACCAATCTTGGAATGATAAAATTTGATCTTGGATCCACTTTTTCTTTGTCCCTCCATAGACAAAAATTTTATCTTTGAGACTGAATTTTTTTTTTAGAAATTAGGACATTATTATAATTTGAATATAAATTGACATCAAAATACAATGTAAAATACATACACCATAGTAGGGGCAAGACCAAAATCTTCTTCCCGGATTTGACTTCAACAATGAGGTTTGCAAGTTAACCAAAATACCATGTTTGCATCTCACAACAGCACTGATCATAGGATCTGATTCATCCATACAAAGCTTATTCAATTTCGAATTTGTCATTTCATGAATTCCAACAAAATTGTTCATCAAATTAAAACCCTAAATTAATAGTTGAACCAAATTACAAAACAAAATTCAAGAATCGAAGTACAAATTAGGATTAAAAGCTAAAAAGTAAGTTAAAGAAAGAGAAAAGAAGAAAAATATGCTGGAACATGAAGAAAAATGGTGGAGAAAGACATGGGTCATATAAAGAGGAAGAAAATGATCATTGGAAGAGAGAGAGAGTAATTTTCCATATTTATTTCATTAAATAAACAATAAATAACATGTATAATACACGTGGAAGGCTAAACGTTTAATTTTGGATGTGCTGGGACTAAACCAATGTTCCTAGAGGGGGTGTTCTCACTTTCCTTGCCAGCTCAGCATTTAGGGGGTAATAAATATAGGAAAAAATAGATCAGGTGGGTAATAGGTCTAATTGAAAGATTGAGTGTGTAGTTGGGATTTCGACTATAGGTTGGGGGGTATTTGACCATTCTCTCTTCATTAAATATCGGTAACTTATTAGATTTATTAATTGAAAATTTTCATGAGTTTTCTAATATTATAGAGTTAATTCTTGAGGCTAGGAAGTCTTGAATTAGTATTCATGTGTTTTCAATTATAATACAACATGTTTTATGTAGAACTTGCTATTAGTGTCGTTGTTGTAGGTATAGCATAAGTGTCTTAGTTTAAGTAAAGATGTTAGTGTCTCTCTTTATAGTGATAAGTGAAGAGTTGTTTTGAGGATGAACAAGGCTTTTAGTGTGATATGGTGATCTTATGAGTATTTCCACACCTTAGTGTCATTATCTACTTGTGTTTAGCTTATATTTCAGAATAAATTAGTGTGTTTATGTGTTTATTTAGTGATAGTTGTGTAATCTAGTGCTAATACTCATGTTCATATGATTTTAGGTATAATTGACCCAAAATAAGAGCCAAAATGATCAAATAAGGATTAGACGAGATAAATAGTCAAGTCGGACTAAGCTATGCTTGTTCTACTGTGTTGTTGATGAGATTTATTGTATTTTATGGATGAATGTTTGATATGATATATTGTAGGAAACTATTTGAACTGCTTTAGCTGATAAATAAAGCTATAAATTTTAAAATCAAGAGGGGGGCGAATTAAAAAAAATTTTGAGCTGACTATTAACACCTTACAATCGACTTGCCTGCAGATCAGTATACTTCACAATACAAATTAGATTTAAAAGAAACACATAAATAAATAAATAATTGAATTTAAAGTAAAGAATGCAAAGATTTATCCTTGTTCGGAACATCAATGTGGTGCCTGCTTCCAGTCCCCTTGGGTTTCAACGTTTCCTTAGATCTTTCAGTGTTGGCTAGAGTACAATGATGAGGAACAGGTTTCGAAGACTTATTTTGTTCTTTAGATCTTATGACACAGCTTCAATTTGTATTACAAAGTTGATTCTATCCTATTCATTATATAAAAATTGTAAGCTAAAATTTACAAAGCTTTGTGAGACTAAGATTGAGATACTTTGAGGTTTTTCCTTGAAGTTTCTTGACATTTGTCTATCTTTAGTATTGTTTTTAGTAGTCTTCATCTACTACTCCTTATAATGAAATCCAAGAGATTTCTTCTCAATAAAGGATTTGAGGGTGATCCCTCCATTAAGGGATTGCACGATAAAGTATGTCCATATCAGATATGTCCATACATGGTGTACCCTTCCCAATCGTACATGTACATATCAAATATGTCCATGTAGAGGATGTGATCTTCTTTCCTTTGTATTAGTCTTGATTGATTTATTTTCCATAAATCTGGAAAGTAAATGGTTTGTGATGAATGCTACTTCAATCTTTGTGCGATATTCTTTCCTTCTACCTTTGATCCGTTTGCCATAAATCTTGGAAGTTGGTGATTCGATTGATTCTCTTTTCCTTGCTTTCTTTTTCAGATTTTCTGATTGATTCCTCGAAGATCTTTTCAATCTTCAGCATATCTCCTTGCCTTGTGTCCATCAGTAGAGATCTTTAAATATCCTGCAGATTTCCAATCATTAGATGTCATTATTAAAATTTAAAATATAATATTAGGAGTCTAATAATCTCCCCATTTTTTATAATGGTAAACATTAAACATCAGTTAACTTCCCTAGTTAATATAGGAAGATGACTCCCCCTATCTTCTAGTATTAGTGGCTTTCGTTGACTTTTTAATAGTAGTCGACCAGCTCCCCCAGTCTTGTTGACTGATGTCTTCTCCCCCTTTTGGCTTAATCAAAAATGGACAAACATAGATAAAGCAAAAAAAAACAAAATAGAGCAGAGTGTAGGATATGCAAATCTACAATTAAAAGTAAAAAAACATCATAATAGAAGTGTAAAATGTGTTTATATAAGCTAGAGTATGAGAAGGGATAGACCCCATTTTGAATGCGAGATAAGATTTCAGAATTTGGCTAGGAAATAGATAAGAATGTTATGCATGTTGGAGCAAAAGCAGTCATAGAATTTCTCAACACTTTTGGTGATGTTGGAGTATGAATTCTAGATAGAGATTGCAAGTTCATTGGTGGAAGAGGAAGTCTCAGATTTTATGGAGTCAACTTAAGAGAACATTCTATTAAACAACTTTACTCCTTCCCGTTTGAAACCATAGAGGGAAAGTTGCACTTTACCTATGTCAGTTCTGGTCTCCTTCGTCAGCTGTATTAGCTTGGCATTTTACTCCTAGATGTTGGCTATCCCTTCCTCAATATTGGTGAGCCTACCTTTGAGTTCCTCAATATCCTTAGCTACATAGAACACAGGGTTAGTCGCCGACTTACTTACCTTGGATATGTCAGGCCAATTTTGGCAAAATCCTTTTAACACCATTTATTTTCAATCAAAACATAGCCTATGCTTGTAAACGTCTTTGAATCATAGGTGGTAGAGACTTCTACCACTGGATGGGCTGAGCGATAATTCTATAGTAAAGGAGAATTTGAGTGATGAACAATCCATTTAGAAAGCTGCCCGAGGCGTGAGAGTCGCTGACACTTTCTATCATATATTAATGGATCCAAGTATTCCTATTGATTTTGTACTTCTTAATCAAGTAGTAGATCACAAACACATCTCTGCATGTTACATTACTGAGATATCCCTCTGAGGAATCAATTTGTTTGCAATGATGAGGGCCAAAATTCTATTTTTGAAACTGAGGGACAGAGGGCCAAAAGAGGGACCATTTGAGTCAAGATCAGAGACAACCTTTTTGCTTCGTCAAAACTAACTTCATATTTCTCTGTCCATGTGTCGTTCATGAAAGGAACTATGATTGATAACTTGGTATAAAACACTTTCTAAGACAAAAAGTCATTGAGAATAATACGGCTTCCTAGAACCAAAGTTTCCACTTCGCTGTTGTCCGAGGATAGGCGAAGGTTGGCATTGAATATGAAAATGAGATCTTCAAATACTTCCAGACCATATAGGAAAAGTAGTATCGGCAAGTCTTGGGGTTTGAAAAAGTGGCTTATATTAAAATGGGATTCCTTTAGGTGAGAGAGATTGATGACTCGACTGGATACAATAGAGTCTTTCTGAAGGTGAGGTAATTTTCTTTGTGAGTGAAAGTCTAGAATTTGTGCATGTACTCTAGGGGAAGAGAGTCCATAGAAGAGGACCTTTATTTGTTGAAGGAGGAAATAGGGCTTAAGGTAGTTTATTTTTTGGAGACAGTTGACTAGAGTGATTGGGAAGAGGCTTTATCTGAGGATTCTGAAAGAAGGATGGGGTTGAATTAGAAGAGTTTTGATTGGGAGAAATTTAGGTTATATTAGCCATTGATCAAGTTCTAGTCATGGTAGAGGAAAATTAAGATGGACGGGTATAAAAAAGTGAGAAGGCAAATAAAGGGTGAGGATAAAGGAGGGGGTGCGGTGAACTTGGGTTAGGTTTAGAGATAAAAGGACGGAGGAGTATTGGGAAGAGAGAATATGTAGAGATAGTAATGATGAAGAGAAAAAGATCGCATGAAAAGGGGAGGATTTTAAAGAAAAGGAGGGAGGACAGAAGATATCCGACGTATTTTGTACCAAAAATAAAGGTTTTAGAAATATTTAAGTTATGGTTATAAATTGATGAGAAAATTGTAACAAGTAAAAGAGATTTCTTTCCAAAAATTCATAACTCATTAAGACTGAGAATACTAAGAATATTTCTAAGGTAAAAAAATCTTACTTACAACAGCGGTTTTGTAAAAATATCTGCCAGTTGATTTTTGGAGTCAACAAATACTAACAAAAAATCATTTTTTTCTAAATTATGCCTAATAAATTGATGCTTAATATCAATGTGTTCTGCCCTAGAATGATGCATAGTATATTTAGATAGAGTAATAGCACTGGTGTTATTGCACATTGTGGGAATACATTCAAAAGAAAAATTGAAATCAAGTAGTTGATGCATAATCCATAAGATTTGAGTACCACAACTTCCAATAGCTATTTATTCAGCTTCAGTTATTAAAATTGAAACTAAAGTTTGCTTCTTGTTGTGCCATGAAATCAGAGCATCACCAAGAATTTGACAAGTTCCACTAGTGTTTTCTCTATCATTTTTATGTCCTGCAAAGTCAGCGACTGAATATCCAATTAAGTCCAAATAGGAAGAGCAAAGGTACCATAATCCAACGTCTTGAGTTCCTGTGAGGTATCAGGTGATCCTTTTGATGGCAGTCAGGTGAGACTATTTGGGAGTCAACTAGAACCTGGCACACTTACATAGGCTAAACATGATGTCTGGTCAACTAGCAGTCAAATAGAGTAGTGATCCTATCATTCCCCTGTACATTTTCTTATCAAAATTTTTCAGACGATTCTGAATCAAGGCTTGTGGATAGACTCATTGGAATTCCATAGGCCTTTACTTTTTCCATGCCAAATTTTTTGATGAGTTCCTTCATATACTTAGCTTGAATAATGAAAGTACCTTTGGTAGTTTACTTGCTTTGTAATCCCAAGAAGAATGTGAGCTCACCCATAAGACTCATTTTAAATTCTCCTTTCATCAAATTAGAAAAATTCTCACACAGAGAGATTTTAGAACTATCAAAAATGATATCATCAACGTAAATTTGCACAATAGGAAGATTTGAATCAAGCTTCTATATGAATAAAGTTGTATCAATTTTACCTCTTTGAAAATTTTTATTTAGTAAGAAACTACTCCATCTCTCATACTAAGGCTTTGGAGCTTGATTGAGACCGTAGAGTGCTTTCAACAATTTAAAAACATGGTTTGGATACGACAAATTTTCAAACCCTGGGGTTGTTTTACAAAAACATCCTCGTGAATAAAACCATTTATGAAGGAGCTTTTGGCATCTATTTGATACAACTTAAAATATTTGATAGTAGCAAAAACTGATAAAATTTGAATTGATTCTAACTTTTCCACGGGGACAAAGGTTTCATCATAATCACTAACTTCTTATTAGGAATAGCCTTGAGCTACAAGTATGGCTTTATTTCTGATAACCTTACCTTCTTTATTCAATTTGTTTCTATAGACCCATCTAGTTCTAATTATTGAGCAGTTCTTGGGTTTTTCAACCAAAGTCCAAACTTGGTTTATTTCAAATTGGTCCAATTTTTTCAGCATATCTTTGACCCGTGATTTATATTTGAGGGCTTCATCGATCTTCTTTGGTTTAATTTGAGATACAAGGGCTACAGATGCTTGTTTTCTTTGTGATTCTCTTGATTTAACCCTATCATCTAGATTTCTAATGATGAATTCATTTGGATAGATAGAACGTGTTTCCATTCTATTGGAACACTTGGTTTCACTATTTCTGTGGTCGAAGTCGACTCTTAAGGGGGTATAGTCGACTTGTCTTGTAATGGCTCAGAGGTTGTGCTAGCATTGTCTCCAGATTATAAATCACTCACTTATTCTTCATCAATACTTAAACTCATAGGGGGTGATTAGATTCATCAAACAAAATATACATTGATTCTTGAACACATAAAGTTCTTCTATTGTAAGCTCTATAAGCACGACTAGTGGGAGAATACCTAAGGAAACTACCTTTTTCACTTTGTGGATTGACTTTACCTAAGTGATTATTACCATTATTATTGATAAATTTTTTGCATCTAAAAGGATGGAAGTAGCTGATATTAGGATTCTTTTCTCTTTAGAGTTCAAAGGTATCCTTTTTATAATAGTTCTAATCAGGCATTTGTTGATGATGTGACATGTTATGCTTACTACTTTTGCCGAAAAGTGATCTACAAGATTATGTTCTAATAACATGGTCCTGGCTGTTTCTTGGAAAGACCGATTCTTTTGCTCTATCACTCCATTTTGCTAAGGAGACCAAGGTGATGAGAAGTTCTGGGAGTATCCATTTTGAGCATAGTATTCCTCAAATGCTTGTTTTAAAATTTTTCTCCATGATTGTTGTGAACATAAGTAATGAAGTGACCAGCTTCTCTTTGTACCTTTCTATAAAAGATCTCAAAGTTTGTGAAGGACTCATGTTTCTGAGCAAGAAATATTACCAAAGTAAAACATGAGCAATCATTAACTATAACAAAAGCATATTTCCTTCCACCAATACTTGCGGTCTTAGTGGGGCCAAACAAATCCATGTGGATTTTTTGAAGAGGTTTGGTAGTAGAGGTAATATATTTGACTTTGAATGATGTCCGGGTCTATTTACCCAATTGGGAAGCATCACATATGTGATCCTTTTCGAACTTGAGTTTGGCAGACCTTTCACCAATTCTAGTTTGGGTAATTTCTCAATGATATGCATACTAACATGCCCAATCTTTTTGTGCCACAACCAAATATTATTGATTTTCACAGTGAGGCAGGTTAATATGGAAAAGTCAGGAATATTTAAGACATAAATATTATCAACACATTCACTAATGAGGGAGATGTCTCTTTTTCCGTGTTTGATGGAACTTTTTTCATCTTTGAAGGAGACTCTAAATCCGGTGTCACACAATTGGTTATGCTGAGCAAGTTATGCTTGAGTCCGTCTACCAAATACACTTCAGTAAAATCATATGAGGAGCTGAGCTTTACTGAGTCAACTCTGATGATGTTGCCTCTAGTATTTTCACCAAATCTGACTAATCCCACATCTACTTTCTTTAAAGCAGAAAAATTTTGTTTTTTGGGTTATGTGTCTGGACCATCCACTATCAATGACCCATATTTTCTTTTTATAGCTCTTGTAGTCTTGTTCTTGCAAACCAATAAAATTAATTTTGTTTAGGTACACAAGTAGTCTTAGGTCCTTGCAGGTTAGAGGTGCTTCCTTTAGGCTTCCAAAACTACATACTTTTAGTCTTGTGCCTGAAGCTATAGGATTTGTGTCCTTTTTTTTGAAAGATAAAACAAATAGGTCCTCAAGAGGATACAGAGGTCTTGGCTGATTTAAATGATCCTGATGAGGAACTTGACTTGTTTTTAAAAGAGTTTGATCTCACAAAAGTATGACTTTGTGATTTCCTAATACTATTCAACTATATATTTACATCATAAAGTTCTTCATGAAGTAAGACAATTTTAATTTGACATGGTTTAATTTCTATTTGACAGTTTCTTTGTTCCTCTATGAGTTTTCATTTAAATCATGCTTCAGAACTTTTCTTATCTTGAATGACTTTATTATATTCGTTTACAACCTTTTGAAGCTCATAGGCTATCATATATAAATTAGATTCAAGGATATTATAGTTATTACATACGTATGGCCTTACCTCTCTAGATTCACCTTTTTGTATGATGTGCATGTTAGTGGCCTCTGTTTCTTCTTTGGTTTCATCTATCACTCCATTCTCTAAAATTTGATTCTTTCTAAATGGTCTTTTTCTTAATTTTGGATGGTTTGTTTGAAGTGGTCAGGCCTTCCATGGTGATAACATCAATTATTGTTTCTATTGGAGTTATTATTCTTAGCTCCTTGGGATTTTTACTATCTCTATCTCATGATTTACCTTACTCCACAGTTTATGAGATCCATTATTTTGCTATTGGCATCTTGTAGAATTCCCTTTTCTTTAGTTGGTTCAGTGTTGAAGGCTATTGGTTTCTTCTTTTCCTCTTTGTTGTACCTCTCGATATAAATTTATTCATATTCAATGAGGTTACCTCGTAGTTCATCATATGTCATGTTGTGAAGATCTCCATCTTCTAGAATAGCAGCCTTGGTTTCCCAAATTTCTAGGAGACTTCGGACCAGCTTCTGGACCTACATGCTGAGTGGATAGATCAACCCCAATGATTTTAGTTTGCATATCATCTTGCTGGATCTGGAAAACATTGTTTCAATGTTCTCATTCTTTTCCATTTTGAACAGCTCGTATTCATTAACCAAGACAGCAATTTTTTAGCTTTTTACCTTTGTGGTTCCTTCATATGTCACTTCCCATTTGTCCCACATTTCTTTTGCAGTTTTGCAGGTTGATGTCTTGTCAAATTCTTCTACACTAACTAAATAGATAGGTAAACTTATAGCTCGTGCATTAGTTTGAATTACCTCTAGTTTTTCTTTGACCTCTAAGCTTTCAAGGCCTTCTACATCAGTATTGCTCGATTCTTTGTCTATGATCTTTTACTTGCCTTTGAGGTCATGGGATTAGTTTTGGTTCCTTCTTAAGAACAACCCAGGATTGGAATTCATTTGATTGGACAAAGATTCTTAATTTGTTCTTCCGGTTAAAGTAGTGCTTTCCATTAAAGAATGTTGGTCTTGTGGAGGAGTGACCATTTTGAAGAAGAGCACCAAGAATTTGATAGTTTGTCATTTGATCTTTGCTCACGTGCGGTTAAGAAACACTGATGGTAAGACCTGCTCTGATACCAATTGAAATTCAAGAGGGAGGAGTGAATTGAAAATTTTTGTGAGTCGACTATTGACTCCTCACAGTAGACTTTCCTGCAGATCAGTATACCTCACAAAACAGATTAGATTTGAATCAAATACGTAAATAAATAACTCAATTTAAAGTAAAAAATAAAAAGATTTATCCTGGTTCAAAACACAAATGTGGTGCGTACTTCCAATCCCTTTGGGTTTCAATGTTTCCTTAGATCCTTCAGTGTTAACTCGAGTACAATGATGAGAAACAAGTTTCGAACATTTATTTTGTTCTTCGTATCTTGTGACATAGCTTCACTTTTTATTACAAAGTTTACTTGATCCTATTTTTTATATAACAATTGTAAGATAAATATTACAAAGCTTTGTGAGACTTAAGATTGAGACACTTTAATGTTTTTCCTTGAAGTTGTGTAACCTTTGTCTATCTTTAGTCTTCTTTTTTATTGTCTTCAGTTGTTTCTCTTCATAAGAAAACCCAAGAGAATTCTTTTGAATCAAGGATTTGAGGGTGATTCCTTTATTGAGGGATTGCAATGTAGAGTATGTACCTATCATATATGTCCATACATGGTTCATCATTCACAGCCGTTCCTGTCCATATCAGATATGCCCATGTAGAGGGTGTGATGTTCTTTCCTTTGTAATAGTCTTGATTGATTGATTTTTCATAAATTTGGGAAGTCAATGGTCTGTGATGAATGCTACTTCAATCTTGGTGTGATATTCTTTCCTTCTACCTTTGATTCATTTGCCATAAATATGGGAAGTTGGTGATTTTATTAATTCTCTTTTGCTTGCTTCCTTTTTCGGATCTTCTGATTGACTCCTCAAAGATCTTTTCAATATTCAGCATATCTCCTTGCCTTGTGTCAATCAGTCTTTTCAATATTCAGCATATCTCCTTGCCTTGTGTCAATCAGTAGAGATCATTAAATATCCTATATATTTCCAATCATTACTTTTTTAATTACTAAAACATAAAACATAATATTAGGAGGCTAACAAAATTAGCCACAATGGGTGAGGAAATAAGAAGAAAATTTGACGTAGACTAACACAAAAACATATGAAATTGTGTTGTTTTGTAACCTTCTCCATGCCGCACAGCCTCGACTCTATGTCCAGAACAAAGATGTGCCATATTTTAATATTGTCCACTGGATTGTCTCCCAAAAAACCTATGCCATGTTCCCCTATCCCAGTCAGCACCTCTATGATGCACACCCCTTCTAAAAGAGTAAAAAGTGGCTCCAAGTCATAGTTTGAGTAGGAAACAAGTTGGTAATTTTACTGAATCCTTTTGGGACTTGGTTAGGATGACATGGAGGATATATGAACATATAAACACGTAGGAAATAAGGATAGTATAGTTCGTGTCAGTCCACAACATGAAATCACAACCTACAACACTAAAAGTCTTATTCTACACGGGAAAAGCTGAGTTCTAGTCCTAGTAAGAGTCGGAAAACTTGCAGTATATAAACCTAATCATTGTGAGTAATTTTTTAAAACAAATGGGAGGTTATAATAGATATTACATAAAAATAAAATTGGTCATCAATCATACCACATGAAAATACAACACAATACAAGCTTGTAGGAGCAAAATAACACCTTAAGGAGGCAGTATTAGGGTTCTTGATTTCTAGGGTTTTTGATTTCTAATTCTATCTCTTAGTTTTCACTTATTTAATTTTTGTCTTATGATTTTCATGTAAACTATGAGATGCTAAGAAACATTCCTCTAGGGTTCAAGTAAATAAACAAAATTGTTTAGTTTGGTTTTATATTCGGTTTATATGTTTATTACTTCATGCGTTTGCTCTTATGTTCTAGTGCTTACTACTTTGATTATCATCTACCACTAAAGTAAATTTATAGTCACAAAATATATTGATCAAATGAGCATAGGTAATGAATAAATAACATAGGGCATGTAGATCACATCTTAGAGAATTTTTAGAAGTGATTTGTGGTGAAGATAGAGATATACCTAATTGCTCGACTTGGTTATGAAATGGAAAGAGAATGAATTTGAATTATACCATCACACCTCCTATCAATGATGTAGTTGTGAGACTAATTTAGGTATACAGCTGAGAGGATGACCATTTTAGACTTATAATTTCAACCTTGTAAATCAGCAATCACTACAAAAAACTTAACCGGCTAGAAATCATAGTTATGCATGATTGTGAGTATGTCTTGATCCTAGACGCCTCCTTGATATTGTTTCAACCCCAATTTTATCATCTTTAGTATATTTTAGTGTTTAATTTAATCTTTTCAACTTCATACATCTTCGGTTCTATTGCTTAAGAAAATAATAAGAATTGGTTTTATCTAAGGGAAGAGTTAAACGACAAGTCCCTATGGGTTTACATCCGGCTCACAAGAGATACTATATTACTTGTACGACCGTGTACACTTTTATTTGTGACAAAACCCGACTTAGGGCCTTATCGTAATAGGCATCCTAAATCCGAACGGAACCAGAGACCACTCCCATTACCCAACCCAACCTACATCCTCTTGCCCTGAGTTGGCTGAATTTTGACCAAATAAAAAGATAGCATGTTCATTTAGTTCTAAACTCTGGGATAGGCCATAACCCAGATCAACCCAACGAGTCCACCCCCTAGAACCCAATCCAAACCATACAAAACCATAAACCAAAACCAAACCAAATAATAACCAACCCAATTTCCATACCATAATATGAAAGAATGGAACAGTGATAAATTTAGTCTGATGGTATCAGCCCCAATACAAATTCCAATACTAAGGCTGGAACCAACACCAATCCCGCCCAATTCCAACCCATAGTAGTCACATGAAAGCCTCTAACAAAAAGAATAACAAAAAAATTGGTTGGGACATGCCCCCAACCACAGACAAAGACAATATCCATAAATAAACCATATTATATACAAATATCCATGAAATAGAGCCTTCTGAAAGATGGAAGCTCACCTCATCAATCGCAAAAGCTGACTGCGAGTGTTTGAATGCTAAGCAGAAAGAGTAAAATGGCTAGTTCCTGCATCGTGTAGAGATACAGCACCCGAAGATGGGTTGGTGGGTGAACTCTAGCATGAACTCAGGATAAGGATAAAAAAATGTCATTTAATAAAACCAAGTAAACCATCCATATGCAAGCAAACCATACATATATATATAACTATGCCGGGAAAGGAAATCTGGTTTAGCATGCATTTGAAAACCATTAACCTGGGCATGTGAAGCTTAACCATACTTAACTACCCATGGGCTATATAGGTCCAGTGTAACCCCCTAACATGCCTCGATATATGTAGCCGCACGAACCAGAGATAAGTGTTGGGGATTCCATATACCCTTCACTCTCCATGATATATATGTACAATGTATTTAGAGGGTTCCTATGTACCTAATAGTATAATATAAAGGTCTTCATGACCTACCTCTCATGTTGGCAAGCATAATTTTCCAGTGTTCGTTCATTGAACTCCCGCCTTCACGGTTTGCTATCACACCCCGTCATCCTTTTCAAATTACCATTTTCGACCCAACCAATTCATTATTAACCAAGGATATGAATTGTGGTATCGTCATACCGACTATAACTTGAAAGTATTGTCCTTAGACAAATATTTTAAAGATCAATGAATTCCCACGTACCCATAGATCATATTGTCCAATTAACTTGGGGGATTCCCATGTACCCCACAAGTATCCATTATGATATTAACTTAGGGAATTCGCTTTTACCCTACAAGTATGTTTATTAAGCCAAACCATTCCTTTAAACCATTCCAAACCATTTAAACCACTAAGGTTCCATTACCAAGTTTAAACCATGCATAAGTTCCATAAAGAGTTCAATAATGTATAGAAAACATTCTAATAGGCCTTTCACCAAACATATTGGGGCATAGTCTTACGAAAACCAAAATCCATTACCAATTAACCATTCCCATGCAACCAATTATCCAAAACCACCATTAAAGCATATAAAAGCATATGTAAAACATGAGAAAACCATAACCAAGCATTTATAACCAAAACCCCCAATTTATATTTGAAAACTCAAATCCATACAATAATGAAATCTTGAAAATATTGTATAAAACCATGCCTTTAGTTGAAACTAACAATGGGGAAAGAGTTCATGCCTTAATTGATAAAGTTGATGGACAGAAATCACCAACAAAAGTCCAAAATTAATCCTTAAGATGAACCTTAGATTTTCCCCACCCACAAGCCTATGAGAGAATTATAGAATGTTTATGAAAGCTTTTAAGTGTTAAATAAATAGAATATTAGGGTAAATAACATCCCAATTGGAATAAAAGTTGAGGGTCCTTATTAGGATAAGCGGAGAAATGTCCAGACTGCCCTCACTTAAACTCTCAAAAATCCCATTAGGTGGGTACGACCATCCATACCATTCGTACCCCCCAATACGAGTGGTACCCTCCACTTGTACCCAAGGCTATCTCTCTTGGACCCAACACTGTCCAAGGTACGACTCACTCCAAACCCTATCGTATCCAAGTGTATGACTACAACCAGGGATCCGTACTCCTAGCAGAATAGAATCCTAAGGGGATTGAACACTTCCCATTATATGAGTCCTTGGTATGACTCGTACCCTGGCTTAAGGATCAAGATGAGCCACTCGTACTCAGTTCCAACTTAAGTTACCAACTCTAAGATTAAGTGAAGTAACCAAACAACCCATATCCATCAATATGACTCATACCACCCAAGTCGTATCTATTTCAAAAACCAAATCCAACCTACACTGGTCATCAAACGACTAACCTATACCACTCATATCCTAGTGTACGATTCATTTTCATTAGTCGTACCCAGTCCAGGGACACAAAATCCAGGAAATTTTCTAAGGGTCAAAACCCAGGATATTTCAGTATTCCACACTAGGAACATTCATCCCTAAATAATGGACAAGGTAATACAGGCACGACTTACACCTTATAGATGCCTCTACACTTTCCTTTAATAAAGGCAGAAAACAATGATGTGTTACGAGAACACAGACCTTCTGCACGAATTGCAGGAGCAGAAACAAATGCAGATATTTGGACTTCATGTCCTCCGCTGCTTCCCAAGTAGCTTTTTCCGCCTTATTGTTCTGCCATAGAACCTTAACTGAAGCAATATCCTTGGTCCGTAACCGATGAACCTGCCTGTCCAATACCTTAATCAGAACCTCTTCATAAGATAGAGAATTCGAGATACTCAATCCCTCCAAAGGAACAACAAAAGAAAGATCAGCAAGACACTTCCTTAACATGGAGACATGAAATACCGGATGAATAGAGCTCAAACTAAAAGGCAACTCCAATTCATATGACACATTACCAACCCTCCATAGATCACATAAGGACCAACATATCAGAGACTGAGCTTTCTCTTTTTTCCAAACCATATTAATCTCTTCATAGGAGATACCTTGAGGAACACCCTATCCACAACCTCAAACTCTAAGGCTCTAAGCCTTACATCTGCATAGAAATGTTTGCGACTTTGGGAAGCCTTAAGCCTATGCTGAATCATCTTTACCTTTTCCATAGCTTGACAAACTAGATACGAATCAAACATATCTGTCTCACCAAACTCAAACCAACTAATAGGAGATCTACACCTCATACTATATAGCACCTCAAAAAGGGACATACTAATACTAGAATGATAGTTATTGTTTAAGCAAACTCTTCCAAAGGAAGATGATAAACAAAATTGTCACCATAATCAATCACACATGAGCAAAGCATATCCTCCAGTATTTAAATAGTCTTTTTTGTCTGTCCATCTATCTGTAATGACAAATAGTATTCAGACTCACCTAAGTACCCAATCCCTTCTAAGAAGATTGCCAGAAGTAAGATGAAAACTGTATACCACAATTAGAAATAATCGAGACAAGTACCCCATGCAGCTTTACAATCTCTTGAAGATACAACTGCGGATAATCCTTGGCCAAAAAGTTATTCCACACCAACAAGAAGTGAGCGGACTTTGTCATCCTGTCCACGATGGCCCAAATCAAATCAAATTAGTTTTGAGACCAAGGAAGACCGATAATAAAATCCCTATTGATTACCTCCTATTTCAATTTGGGTAGATCAATTTCTTGGTACAGCCCACCTGGCCTCATATGCTCAATCTTAACTTATTGACACACCATGCACCTGGCCACAAAATCAACCACATCTTTCTTTATACCATTTCACCGATACATATCCTTGGGATCATGATACATTTTAGTTGAACCGAGATGAACAACATAGCATGATTCATGGGTTTCTGCAAAAATCTTTTGTTGTAAACCATCGGCATCAGGAATGCACAACCTTCTTTGGTACCGTAAAGTACCATCATAACTAATCTCAAATAACATTACCTTTTGCCCACCAACATCACTCTTAATTTTTATCAAGATAGGATCTAGTACTTGCTTCTTCTTAATCTCTGCGCCAAGAGACGACTGAACCACTTCCTGTACCATCACACCACCATTCTCAGAGTCCAAGAGACAATCTCCAAGATTAGCCAAGCAGTGAATATCTTTCACCAATTTATGCTTCTCCTCATCTACATGAGCCAAAATCCTCATGGATAACCTGCTAAGAGAATCAGTAACCATGTTAGCTTTACCTGGGTGATAGTGAAGACTCATATCATGATCCTTGAGAAGTTCCAACCATGCCCTCTGCCTGAGATTTAGCTCTTTCTAAGTGAACACATACTGTAGACTCTTATGATAAGAAAAGATATCCATATGAATACCATACAAATAATTTCACCATATTTTTAAAGCAAAACCCACCTCCAACAAATCCAAATCATGAGTAGGATAGTTCCTATCATGCACCTTCAACTGCCTGGAAGTATAGGCATTCACCTTCCAGCGTTACATCTAAACACAACTGAGCCCTACCCCAGATGCATCACAGTAAACCACAAACCCATCATTACCTTCAAGCAATGTTAGAATCGGAACCGAAGTTAGCTTATCCTTCAACTTCTCAAAAATTCCTTCACAAGCATCCGACCAAGAAAACTTTACGTTCATTTGGGTTAGCTTTGTCAAAGAAGCAGCTATAGTTGAGAAACTTTCAATAAATCGCTGATGATACCTAGCCAAACCTAAGAAGTTCCAAATGTTGGATGGATTCGTGGGCATAAGCCATTTTTTAACCACCGCCACTACTGAGGATCAACTATTACCCCTTCATTAGAAATAATATGGCCAAAGAAAGTTACAGCATCTAATAAAAACTAACATTTAGAGAACATAACATACAACTATTGTTCCTTCAAGGTCTGCAACACCGCACAAAGGTGATTAGCATGATCCACGTTACTCTTAAAATAAACTAGGATGTCATCAATAAACATAATGACAAAGATATCCAAAAACTGCCTGAAAACTCTTTTCATCAGATCCATAAATGTCGTCGAGGAACTAGTCAAGCCAAAAGACATAACCAAGAATTCCAAATGCCTATACTGAGTACGAAAAACCATCTTAGGTATATCCTTCTCCCTAATATTAAGTTGATGATACCCATACCAAAGATCTATCTTAGAAAAGAACTTTGCACCTTGCAACTGGTCAAATAAATTATCTATCCTTGGTAGAGGATACCTGTTCTTGACTGTTAACTTATTCAACTACCTGTAGTTAATGAACATCCGAAGAGAACCATCCTTATTTTGCACGAACAATACCAATGCATCCCATGGGAATACACTAGGATAAATAAACCCCTTATCTTGAAGATCCTTAAGTTGTTCCTTGAATTTTCTCAACTCAATCGGAGCTATCTTATAAGGAGGCATAGATATTGGACAGGTGTCCAGAATCACATCAATACAAAAATTGATTTCTTTATTTGGAGGAACATCGAGAAGATCATCCGAAAAGACCTCAAGAAACTTATTTACCACTGGGACTGAATGTAAAGAAGGACCTTCCAAGTTAGAATCTTTAACCCAGACCAAATGGTAGAGACAACCTTTAGAGATCAATCTTTGAGCTTTAAGATAAAAAGTAAACGTCCCCCTAGGAGCTAGGGAACCACTCTCCCACTCTATAATCAGCTCACTAAGGAACCTAAAAACAACCTCACGAGTTTGATAATATAATAATGCATAACAAGAGTGTAACCAATCCATTCTAAGAATAACATCCAAATCCACCATATCTATCTCAAACATATCCACCAAGGTCTGTTTGCTACTAATAGATACCACATACCCCCTATAGACCTTTTAGCAACAACCAAGTCACCTACCGAGGTAGAATAAAAATAGGATTTGAAATAACCTCAGTATCAAAGCCAAAACAAACAGCCATATATGGGGTCTGAGAGTGTAGATGCTAGATCAAGAAAATAATACACGTCACAAGAAAAGAGTTGTAACATACCAGTAATGACATCAAGTAATGCCTCCAATTCCTACCAAGGTACAAGACCATATAACCTATTTCAGTATGTGCTGGTATAAGAAGTAGGAGTAGACTTAGAAGCAATACCACCAGGTGTAGGAGAAGAAGACAAAGCAAACGGAGCTTTGACCTCTCTCGAAGCACCTTTCCCCACCAGATAATTCCTGAGTATATGGACTGGCTGGCCATATTGAAAATACTTGACCCTTTCTTCATAGAGAAATACCCAATAAAGACGACCACATAACTAACAAAGAGGGTATAAAGAAGCTGACTGACCCCCACTCACCTGTGATTGGGCACCCTATTTGTAATACCCCAAAAATCCCAACCAATTTTATAGTATTGTTTCAAGCTCATGCATGGTACCTTGTATCTCCTTTATAGTCTTATGAGTTAGTTTGAGGTATATTAAGGCCTCAAATAACTCCTACCTATTAAATGAATCAAAATAATCCTTGCCAATTAAAATTTTGATAAAAATATTGCTTTAGTCAACAATAAATGAGCATAACTTTTGATCTACTCAGAATTATACACCTCAAGACTCACTAAATGGTTGAAAATTGAATTAGCTTTTCAACGATACCAATTTCTCCCAAATCCAATACTTGGGTGAGAAGTTATGGCACTTTTAGTTCAAATCAGTAGCCTAACGTGATAAGGCCGAATCGCGGTAATGGCCAATTTCACGTTTGACCTTTTCTAGTGTGTCACCTTGATAAGCACCACATCTTTTTAAGGGGCATTTTCGCAGTTATCAATTTCCAGTAAGGTGTCGCGATTGCTATTGTGTTGTGCTAAAGTTCCATTTTAGGATATTCCATTTCTAGTGGCACAATGCTATAGCCCCACATCGCCCTGATGGACAAAATGAGGATTGTACCTTTACCAGTGGCCCGACGCAATTGCACCGCATCACGCTGGGTGTCAAAATCAGGATTTTTAATTTTAAGTTATAATTTTTCTCAAGGGCTTTTAAGTCTTTTTCCTTTACCTTATTTAGTGCAAACACGAGATTTAAGTCCCTAAATACTACTTTTACATCACTTTTAACAATTTTCCCCAAATTGAAATCACTCTCTCTCAAAAGAATAAACCCTAGCCTTTAAAATTCAAGATCAAATCTCAAGAAATTCATCATCAACTCTCATGAATTCATCAACCAAGGTATGTTAAGTAGTCATTCATGAGTTCCTTTAACCCATGGAGTCTAAGTTCCCTCTTTTAAATTTGAAGTTGTGATCTTCAAAAGTTATTATAATTTTAAATTGTGATTTTACCCATGAATCTCCTTGAATCTTGACTTTATACCATGCTTACATGAAATTGATCTTGTTTATCGAACCCTACATGTTTTAATGTTCTTATTCACTAATTTAAATCATGATTAAGTGTTATTGATATCGAAATCATGCTATTACTCCAAGTTTTATACCATTCCCATGATTATCTTAAACTATGAATACCAAGTGTTTGATAAAATTCCTATAAGAATAGATTTTGATAAATACTTTCATATTATGTTCCTAAAGTTTTACTACTACTTTACTATTATTGCTATCGTATCCTGGTGGTTATGAATACCCAAAAACTTAGCTGTTTACTAAGTCTCAGTATCTTTACAATAGTTCAAAATGTTTTATGAGCATTATTAGTTCAATCAGTCATCAAAATCAGTTAAACTTAGAACAGTTTAGCATTTCGAGTCAGTTAAGTTAGGAGTATGACCAGTCACCCATCAGTTTATGCTTGACTACTTCCTAGGGGTCATCCATCAGATTAAGCTTGACTCCGTCCAGGTATCACCCATTAGTTTAGGCTTGACATTCTGATTTTTTAGTAGCTTAGTGGATCCATACAACCAGTGTTAGTACCTATGGCATGGTATTAAACCCTTCCAACTAGGGTCATGGGTTGGACCTCAAATTGCTCATTGGGGCATATCAGTTAGATGATAGCTCCCACAGTCTCAGTCCAGTAATTAGTTCAGTAATTCAATTTCAATTGCTTCACTATAGCATACAGATATTAGTAATTCATTTATTAGCTTTTAGTATTTTAGTATTTATAGATTATATTTAGAACATGTTTTATGCTTTGTCATTCATCCTCAGTATTTAAAGATTTCATGCATTCTCAGTACTTACAGGTTTTATGCATTCTCAGTAGTTACAAATTTCATGCATCCTCAGTATCTATAGGTTTTATGCACTTTATTCAGTACTTTATATTATATATATAAATATATTCAGCCAGTTATTATTCATGTTCATGAAACCATGCTTATTAGCCTACCTCATTTAGCATAACAGTACATTCAAAGTACTGATTGAATATTCCTTTCTTGTGCTATGATGTATCATATCATAGGTTTGGACGCCCAGCTCCTGAATTGCGCATAGACATTTCAAACTATCAGTTGTAGCTTTGGTGAGTCCTCATATTTTAAGGATAGACTATTTATTTCCATGTTTTCAGTTCAGTAGTATTTTGGAGTTAGTTGGGGCCTATCTCATCAACTCTTATTCAGTCAGTAGAGGCTTTTTAGACTAGTATAGATAGTTAGTCAGTTTTTAGATTTCATTGTCATTTTGGACGTTTTATCAATTTTGTCTCACAGACTTAATCAGATTTATGACTTAAAACCTTAGGGCATTCCTCAGTTAAATTCCATATATGATCTTTTCATATCAGTTTTACTTAGTGCTCATAATAGGTACCAGCTCATGGGTTAGCTTGGCGTCCCTCGGGACTATAAGCATCGTGTGGTGCCTAGGGTATACTCCCGGGGCATTAAAAACTTGGTATCAAGGCCTAAGGTTTTAAAGTATCCTAGAAAGTCTAAAAACTGCATCAATTGGAGTCTTGTGCATAGTCAAAAGGCTATTAAGTATTTTAAGAAAAGTTTTCCCTTCTTTCAATGTTCATGTCATGCGATAGAGCATGAGCTCTATTTAAAATACCTTCCTAACTCATCTATTCTTCTGTGTATAGAAAATTCCTCCCAAAAAGGACAACAGAAGAAGAAATGGGAATCAACCCGCACCTCTACTTGTTCAAGAAGATCCCCTAAATGAGCCTGTCTCTTATGCCGAATTTAGAGTTGCTTTCACTACCTTACCTTATTCAATAGTTTCTTAGAATAATCTATAGTTTGTTGTCCTATCTAGGCTTTTGACTCATGCTCATCTGAGTAAGAATAGGGAGCGTAGGAAGAAA
Organism: Capsicum annuum; assembly: GCF_002878395.1. NCBI lineage: Eukaryota > Viridiplantae > Streptophyta > Magnoliopsida > Solanales > Solanaceae > Capsicum > Capsicum annuum. Next base: position 52,918 of record NW_025855126.1, read on the forward strand.
GAAAGAAATAATAAGAGGGGCATAATGAGTAGTTTTAACCCTAGGTCAAGGGGTAGTAACCACTCCCAATTCCATCAGAAATTCTTAGACCCAGCTCTTCTTTCATCAAGTGTTCCAGTGCCTAAGTTTAAGAATGATAGTTGAGATAGAGCCCCAGGCTCTAAGTCAAAAGGTAGTGGGAAGGGTGTTCGTACTAATCTGTTTTGCAAAGAATGTGGTAAGAATTATAAGGGTATGTGTAGAGATGGCAGTGATATATGTTTTGGATGTGGCAAGTCAATCCACAGAGTCACAGAATGTCCTAAGGATGGTCAGCAGAGTCAACATATTCATCCTTCAATCCAGTCACTCGACTCAGCAAGGCGCCACTTCCAATGCTACCAGTAGTCAGCATCAAAACAGATTGTATACCCTTTCATCACAACAGGATAAGGGAAAAGTCTCCTGATGTGGTTACTATTACTTTATAGGTCTTTCATTTACATGTTTAAGCTTTATTAGACCCTGCAGCTTCTCTTACTTTTATAACCCCTTATATAGCCATCAGCTTCGGAGTCAGTCCCAAAATCTCAGTAGAGCCTTTCTTAGTGTGTACCCCAGTGGGGAAATCTATTATAGCCTAGTGAGTATATAGGAACTTCCCGATTACAGTTTCCCATAAAGTTGCTTTAGTGGATCTCATGGAGATAGAGATGACAAATTTGTCATCATTCTCGGTATGGATTGGCTCCACTCATGCTATGCTTCAGTTGATTGTAGAAACAGAGTAGTTCATTTTTAGTTTCCAAATGAACTGGTCATTGAATGGATGGGTAGTACCTCAGTGCTTAGGGGTCAAATTTGTTTTCAGAGCCCTTCCCAAAATCCTAGGATAGCAGATGGCCTAGATTTAGAAGCATGAATCTAGGAGTTTAGCGGCAGTAAAGTAGGAATAAAGTTATCTGAATTTGGTGGACTATGTATCTATAGGTCTAGTTTTATGAAAGGTGAATCAGTAGGTTTGAAAATAGTGTATGCAAAAATTTAAGCTAAGCATGATGGTGTGGGTGTACTTATGTAGTATCCTTGAGTTTTAAGGTTGAATGGGGCTATTTTCGTAGTAATTAATGTTCCTACCAACTCTATTATGGAATATAAGATGTGAATGTCAGATGTTCAGGTGTAATAGTAGTTCTCATGGTTTAGAGAGAAATATAAGTTTAGAGATGTGATATTTGTAGGTTATAATGAAGGTAGTATGGTTATCAAGGATTTGGGGATATCTATGTTATGTGTAAGAATCTAAGTTTATATTTTTGAAGGTTGAGCTAATAGAAAGAGGATTTGGAAAAGAATTCTTAGTTAGTCAATTTTAAGTTGTTACATGATGATTGTTGGGGCTATAGAGGGTTAAGATTTGTATCTCAGAAGAAAGCACTAGCAAGAAGTTTTACATTATCGGGCATTGTCATTCAGGGTGAGTTTACCAATTATGTGTATTATTATACCCCAGACTCTAGGGTATAGTGGTGACAATTTAGCTTATAGTTATTGATTAAGTGGTTCATGGACTTAGAATAATGGATTTAAGCTAAAGAGGAGATGATGGAACGAGTAACCAAGTTAGGCTCTCAGCTTCTATTAGTGATGCCAGTATGGGTAGAAAAGTAGTAGGAGAGGATGATGACCAACCCGTTCTTATCTCAGTGCAAGGTTTCTCAGTCATCACGATATCTATTCATGACTTACATATCATGCATATGATCATAGCTCATATTCATGCAATTTATAGAAAATCATATACTCTTCCAGTTACTAGTAAAAGGAGTTCCAGTTCACTGGGCAGTCTGAATCATATTCCATGAATTTATTAACTCCAAACCCAGGTCATGTAGCTCATGACTCATGTATTTATGTTTTACAGTATGCTCAATTCCCATGACTCGTGCTACACCCCTAATGATCAGTGCAATTTAGATTATGTCATGTATATCCTCAGTTTAGATCTCTTGATGAATCCATGATACCGATATTCTACTCCATATGCCACAGTTAAGTGTCCATGTTATGCATGGTATTTCTTTCATGCTTTGGGATCTCATGTTCTAAATTTTCAGTGACCTTTCTTTATGAAGTGATGTAGTGATGAACAATTGCTTAGATGGGAGAGATTTAATGCTTCATGTTAAGAAGAGAGTGTTGTATGCTTGTCTTACAGGAGGCTATAGTTATGAAGATAGTCTTGAATCTCATTTTGGTGTGTAAATAGATAAATGCATTACGCATTGGTGAGTGGCTAGTAAGAGGTTGTGTTTAGTTCTAAAAGGAGAAATCAGAATTATTCATGAGATCAGAATTTGTGAAAAATGCAGGGTGTGTTGAACTCATGATTCGGACTAGTATTACAATGTTATGTGTACATTTCATAGATTCGAGTAGACTTGTACATAGTGGGAGAAATCAATCCTACTCGAACTTCAGTAGGTAGAGTCATCGATGTCCGTGTGAATAGTTTTAGTAGTCTAAGGTGAAGTGCAGTATTACGGTGGAAGGTATAGTTTAAAGAGTGTTCAAGGGGTATATCTAAGATCAAAAGATAGTAGTTGTAGTGCATAAGGCTTAGTAGCACTACCCTAGCTGATGTTTCATGGGCCCATGTTTCATATTATAGAATTTTAGCCTTGCTGAGATTTTTTATCAAGACATCTTATTTAGACCATGCCCAAGATCTTTGTTCCCTAATGTCATTAGAACTTCTTAGAAAGAGTGTTGAAGAAATACTCCAGTTAAGTATAAGCTTTTAGTATGAGATAGTTTGTATAGCCAGTAATCTAGCCTAGCAGTCAGACAGACAAGTTCCTATTATTTTCTATCTTCCGATCTCAACTGTCCTTACTATCTAAAGTTTCATGAATATACCTATCCCATGAGGTAAAATATTTGCATCCATGTAAATTGGGAATCCAGTTCAGTTCATGAGATCCAGTTCCTGTATCATGTTTTAGACTCAGTAGTGATCTTATGTTCCCATTCATGCATGTTCAGTAAATGATCTCAGATTCTTCAGTATTCTCAACTTAAGGTAACAATTTTACTTAGAATCTCTCTTTTTCATACTTAATTTTAGCTGCATATCATTCTCATTTCAGTCATGCATTCACAGAAATTAGTTTAGTCATATGTTATGTTTCAAACTTAATAATGTAATCACGTTTTGATCATGTATATTCATCATGTAATCTTGGTTCCTCAGTGCATTCAGCTTAACCAATCTCATTCGAGGACGAATGTTCCCAAGAGAGAGATATTGTAATACCCGTAAATCCCAACCAATGTTAGGGTCTTGTTTAAAGCTCATGCATGGTACCTTATATCTCCTTTCTAGTCTTATGTGTTAGTTTAAGGTATATTAAGGCCTCAAATAACTCCCAGCTCGAATCAAGATAATCCTTACCGGTTGAAATTTTTATAAGAATGTTGCTTTAGTAAACTTCAAATGAGCATATCTTTTGCTCTACTCTAAATTTTCCAGCTCACGACCCACCAAATAGTAGGAAATTGAATTTTCTTTCTAACGATACCAATTTCGTCCAAATTCGATACTCGGGTGAGAAGTTATGGCACTTTTAGTACAAAATAGTAGCCCAATATAATAAGACCATGCCACGGAGATGGCCAATTTCATGTTCGTCCTTTTCTAGTGTGTCACCGCGATAAGCACCGCATCACACCAAGGGGCATTTTTGCAGTTGTCAATTTCCAGTGAGGCACCGCGATTGCCATCCCATCACGCTAAAGTTCCAGTTCAAGATCGTCCATTTCCAGTGGCGCAATGTGATAGCTCCGCATCGTGACGATGCACAAAATGAGGATTGTCCCTTTTCCAGTAGCCCGACGCAATTGCACCGCATTGGACCAGGTGTTAAAATTGGGATTCCTATTTCCAATTCTGAGTTTTAATTTTCCCAAGGGCTTTTAAGTCTTTTTCCTTCACCTTATTTAGTCCAAACACGGGATTTAAGTCTCTAAATACCACTTTTACAACACTTTTAACAATTTTCCCCAAATTGAAATCACTCGCTCTCAAAATAATAAACCCTAGCCTTCAAAATTCAAGATCAAATCTCAAGAAATTCACCATCAACTCTTACGAATTCATCAATTCAGGTATGTTAAGTGTTCATTCATGGGTTCCTTTCACCCATGGAGTTCAAATATCCTCTTTTAAATTTAAAGTTGTGATCTTTAAAAGTTATTATGATTTTAAATTATGACTTTAACCATAAATCTCCATGAATCTTGACGTTATACCATACTTACATAAAATTGATGTTGTTTATCAAACCCCACATGTTTTAATATTGTTATTCACTAATTTAAGTCATGATTAAGTGTTATTGATGTCGAAATCATTCTATTACTCCACGTTTTATACTATTCCCATGATTAGCTTAAACTATGAATACCAAGTGTTTGATGAAATGCCTACAAGAATCGATTTTGATAAATGTTTTCAAATTATGTCCCCAAAGTTTTAGTACCATTTTACTATTATTGCTATCATGTCCTAGGGGTTATGAACACCCAAAAACCTAGATGCTTACTTAGTCTTTGTATCTTCATAATATTTCAGAATGTGTTATGAGCATTATCAGTTCAGTCAGTCATCAAAATCAGTTAATCTTAGAATAGTTTAGCATTTTGAGTCAGTTTAGTTGGGAGTAGGATATAGCACCAAGCGAGTGCAGAGATAGCGGATTCCCCATCATATAGGTAGAGTCATTAGTATCAGTCTCTGTACTCTAGAACTACGTAGCCAGCATAGGATAAGAGGAGTCATCCGTCAGTTTAGGCTTGACTGCCTCCCAGGGGTCACCCGTCAGATTAGGCTTGACTCCGCCCAGGTGTCACCCGTTAGTTTAGGCTTGACATCTTGGTTTTTCAGTAGCTTAGTGGATTCACACAACCAGTGTTAGTACCCATGGCATGGTACTGACACCCTTCCAACTAGGGTCACAGGTTGGATCCCAAATTGCTCATTGGGACATGTCGATTAGATGATAGCTCCCACAGTCTTAGTCTAGTAATCAGTTTAGTAATTCAGTTTCAGTTGCTTGACCATAGCATACAGATATCAGTTATTCAGCTATCAAATTTTAGTATTTCTGTATTTACATATTATATTCAGAACATGTTATATGTTTGTTCATGCATCCTTAATACTTACAGATTTCAAATTTCATGCATTCTCACTACTTATAGATTTTATGCATTCTTAGTACTTACAGATTTCATGCATCCTCAGTATCTACAAATTTCACACACTCTGTTCAGTACTTCCTGTTATATATATATATATATATATATATATATATATATATATATATATATATATTCAGCCAGTTATTATTCATGTTCATAAAACCACTCATATCAGCCTACCTCATTTAGCATACTAGTACATTCTAAGTACTAATCACATATTCCTTTCTTGTGCTATGATGTATCATATCATAGGTTTAGATGCCCAATTCCTAGATTGTGCATAGACATTTCAGACTATCAGTAGTAGCATGGTGAGTCCTCATATTTTGAGGACGGACTATATTTATTCCATGTTTTCAATTCAGTAGTTTGTTGGAGTTAGTTGGGGCCTGTCCCATCAACTCTTATTCAGTCAGTAGAAGCTTTTCGGACTAGTACAGACAGTTAGTCAGTTTTCAGATTTCATTGTTATTTCAGGCGTTTTATCAGTTTTGTCTTACAGACTTTACCAAATTTATGACTTAAAACCTTAGGGAATTCCTCAGTTAAATTCTACATATGATCTATTGATATCTGTTTTACTCTGTGCTCACAGCAGGTACCAACTCATGGGTTAGCTTGGGGTCCCTCGAGACTATAAGCACTGTGTGGCACCTAGGGTGTAATCTCAGGGCGTTACACTATGCTCGGAAGTTATAACCACCTTACGGGACGCTTGTCGCCCGAGTGTTTCGGGTAAGAAGCACTATCAGTGGAAAAGGAAACAGAACTCCCCCACTTCTTTTTCTACCATTTTCCTCCATCCCGACTTCCCTGCTGCTGAGCACCACCCATCTCAGAGAATCAACCCCTCTTACCTTTCCTCTCTCAAAACTCTGCATGTTTTTTCATTTCTTTCTCTACCTACTTTATGTGGACAACTAACCTTGAAATATTTATATCCTTTATTAGTAAGGTAGTCTTGCTATCAAGAATTAAGTCTCAAGATAGCTCAGAAGTGAACTTTATCATTCTCACCCTCATGTCAGCCACCAAACCTTGACAGCTGATGAAATTTCAAGGCAAATTCGTTGAAAGACATTCTTCCCTACTTAAGATTCATAAACTCCTCCATCTTCGCTTTTCTTGGCTCCTAAGGAAAGAAAAGATCCACTATGGTATTAGAAAAGGCCTCCCAAAGAGACATCTCTTCCACATCACCTCTATCCTTGTCCCACTCCTTGTACCATTGGTACGCAACATCTTTGAGCTGATAAGCTACAAAGTTTACACCTTTCACATTTGTGGCCTGCACCACCCTGAATATCTTCACCATTTTATCTAAGAAAGCCTGAGACCTCCTTCACTATCACATCAGTAAAAGTAAGAGGATTCATCAAACTTGCCAACCCATTTAGTCTCAGACGATAAGACACCAGACACATCCCGCTCAGCTTGAGTAGCAACCAACTGAGAAATAGCATGAATAGCTTTCCAAAATTCTACATTAGTCACCTCAACCTAGGGTGCATTAGTAGCAACTGAGGGAACTCCAAAACAATTAGGGATGGGACCGTGAGATCAAAGATGAACTCCAGATGTAGGAAGTACCCCATCAACATCGTCCCTAGATGGGACAAAAGGATTTCCTTATGTTCCAGATCTATGAAGCATGATCTAAAAGACGAACAAAGAAGGATTAGAGAAGATCCCAGAACTCAGACTCCAACCTTGAAAATAGAATACCAAGAAAGTGAGACATTCTAAATGCCTTGTAGAATCTCTCTTAAGAGTGTGGCATACTGCACATCCCTAAAAGAGACTCTACTAGACACAACTTTATGGACTCCCAATTGACCATGATCCTAAGGCTCTCATACCAACTTGACATGACCCAACCCGAGGCTTTGTCGTAATAGGCATCCCAAGTCCAACCCAGACTGGAGACCACCCTGTTACCCAACCTAACCTCCAGTCGTATGCCCTAAGTTGGCTGAATTTCAAGCATATAACAACATAGCATGTTCATTTAATTCTAAACTTTAGGATAGGTCCATCACCAAGATTAACTCAATCGAGTCCAATCGCTTAAACCCAATCCAAACCATACAAAACCATACACTAAAAACAAACCAAATAATAACCAAAAAAATCTATAACATAACATAAAAGGATGGAAGAGTGAGAAATTTAGTCTGACGGTATCATTCCTAATACAAATGCCAATACTAAGGATGACATCAATACCGATCCTAGCCGTACCAACCCATAGTAGTTACATGAAAGCCTCTAACCAAAAAAATTAAAAAATCTGATTGGAGCATACCCCAAACCATAGCCAAAACCAATATCCATAAATAAACCAGAGTATATACAAATATCCATGAAATGGAGTCTTCTGAAAGATGGAAGCTCACCTCTTCAATCGCAAAAGCTAACTTTGAGTGTTCGAATGCTAAGTAGGAGGAGTAGAATGGCCAGTTCCTATATCGCGTAAGGATATAAAGACTGAAGATGGGTTAGCGGGTGAACGCTAGCATGAACTCAGGATAAGGAAAAAATAAGACGATTTAATAAAACCAAGTAAACCAATCATATGCAAGAAAACTATACCGATATATAACCATGCTGGGAAAGGTTATTGAGTTTAGCATGCATTTTAAAACCATTAACCTAGGCATGTGAGGTTTAATCATCCTTAAACACCCATGGGCTATATTAGTCCAGTGTAACCCCCTGAACGGGCCTCGATACGTGTAACCGCACGAACCGGAGATACCATAAGAGTTAGAGATTTTGATGTACCCTTCACTCTCCATGATATATATGTACAATGTACTTAAAGGATTCCCGTGTACCTCATAATATCATATAAGGGTCTCCATTCCCCACCCCTCATGTCGACAAACATGAGTTTCCAGTGTTGATTCATTGAACTCCCACCTTCACGGTTAGCTATTACACCCTACCATTCTTGCCCAATTAAAACCATTTTCTATCTAACCAATTCATTAATAACCAAGGATATTAGTAGGGGTATCGTCATACCGACTATAACTTGCATGTATTGTCCTTAGCCAAATCTTCTTGAGATCAAGTGTTTCCCATGTACCCATAGATCATATTGTCCAATTAGCTTAGGGGATTCCCATGTACCCCACAAGTATCCATTATGATATTAACTTAAGGGATTTCCTTTTACCCCACAAGTATGTTTATGAAGCCAAACCATTCCTTTAAACTATTCCAAACAATTTAAACTATTAGGGTTCTATTACTAAGTTTAAACCATGCATAAGTTCCATAAAAAGTTTAACAATGTAGAGAAAACATGCTAATAGGAATTTTATCAAACTTATTGTAGGCATAATATTACCAAAACTAAAATCCATTACCAATAAACCATTCCCATGCAACCAGTTATCCAAAACCACCATTAAAGTATATAAAATCATAAGTAAAACATGGAAAAACCATAACCAAGCATTTATAACAAAAACCCCAAATTTATATTTGAAAACCCAAATCCATAAAATAATCAAATCATGAAAACATTTTATAAAACTATACTTTTATTTGGAACTAACCATGAGGAAAGAGAACAAGCCTTAATTAATAAAGTTGATGGAGAGAAATCACCAACAAAAGCCCTAAATTAATCCTTAAGATGAAACCATATCTTTTCCCCACCCATAAGCCTTTGAGAGAAATTAGGATAAGTGGAAAAATGGTTAGATTTTCCTCACTTAAACTCCCAAAAATCCCGTCAGGTGGGTATGACCATCCATATAGATCACACCCTTCAATACGGGTGGTAGCCACCACTCATATCCAAGGCCATCTCTCTTGGACCCAACACTATCCATGGTCAGATCACTCCAAACCCTGTCGTATCCAAGTGTACGACTAGTACCTATGATTCGTAGGCCTGGCAGAATAGAATCCCAAGGGGATTGAACACTGCCCATTATACGAGTCCTTGGTATGACTCGTACCGGAGCTTACGGCTCAAGATGATCCACTCATACTCAGATCCAACTTAAGTTACCAACTCTAAGATTAAGTGAAGTAACCAAACAACCTGTATCCACCGATACATCTTGTACCACCCAAGTCGTATCCATTCTAAAAACCAAATCGAACCCACCAACTAACACTGGTAATCATACGACTAACCCATACCACTCGTATCCTAGTGTATGAGTTATTTTCCTTAGTCGTACCCAGTCCAGAGACCAGAAATCAAGGAAATTTTCTAAGGGTCAATACCCAGGGCATTTCAATGTGCCAAATTCACATTGGTTTTTCATATGCTTTAACTATTTTGGTTGTCTCTACTTTCACGGCAATGTAGTTTTACTTTTGATGGCTCTCGTGGATGGCTTTGACTTAATCTAACTCATTTCATTTGCTTGCCCATTATTTTCTTATTGTTATTTTCCATATCACTACTTTAATCATAGAAAATATAACCCGAAAGCAAGATTAAATCGTAATACGTGCACTTGACTCACCTATATATTCAGTTGTACCAAATCGATGGTAACAAAATTTATAACTTCTTTTTCTGTATATACTCTTTAGAACTTGTAATACAAAATATACCAGAGATTTATATCAAGCGACTGTTTATAGCGTCACGCCATGTATTTTCTTTTATAATTTTTTACTTTATGCGTTGTATTTTATATCTCTCCTATCACACTATATTTTTAAGTACAAGGAACTTTTCAAGTGAGATGTGACAAAAATCAAATTAAAATGATTATGATATATCAAATAGCTAAATTTTTTTAGTTGTTTCAATGATTAACTCAAACATTAGGCATTGTTTGTTTGTACTTAATAGTTAATGGAGGTCTTAAGACCACCAGCAAGAAGTAATATGACCTTAAAATTTGTCAAAAGGTTGAAAACACAATTATAAAGTAATACTTATTTATCATACAAATAACTTAACACCAGTGAGGTCCCAACAGATCAAAAAAATTCATGAGTAATTATTATTTATTTTTAATATAAAAATAGCTTTACACAATGAGGTCACAAGAGATCACACAAAATTTATTCTGTTTTGAAAGTGGATGTCTGCTCTCTTTAAAAATTTCGCAGAGGAATGCTTGGCCATTGAAGGAATTGTTTCTTGTCCATAAAAAAAATCTCATGGAACACTCATTCACAGAATGTTATTTAACCTAACAAAGTAAATGAAAAGTATGATGATGAGTATTTACAAGAAGCTATGATACAATACCTCATCTATGATTATGATTTTCTTATTTTTCATAATCCAATAGTTGTTGCACATGACAGAGATGATATTCTCAGTTCTTATGCAGTAAACAAGGCTTGAAATATTTTAAGTCATTACAAAAACAAGTGTCAGATTTTGATGATCATCAAACATGATTAATTAAAAGTATACTTTATTGAATGAACCCAAGAAGAGAGAGCAAACATATAGACTCCATAGCAATTTACACGGGATAATATTATCCACACTTGCTAACTATTTAGTTCAGTATTATAAGTTATGATAGTTAATATATGTAGTTAAACAATATTCCAAGATTTTATAGTACTCGAATTACAAGTAAACTCGAATAAAAATAAAAAAACTTGAAATAAAGATGTCACTGTTCCATAATGGAAGTTATCCATCAAAACAAATCTAAAAACAAGCATTAATGAAAGGGTGAACCATTCGATCGAAGGTAGTAGTTCAAGAAACCTCGATTTTATATGTGCAATATATGTTATGAAACAAGGAATTTAAATGTATTGTAGTTCATCCAGTTATTGCTAGAAGATCTAAAAGTTAACAAGAAAGCAAAACTAGCAAAAAAAATAAAGATATTATTGTTACACAAGGGATGTTGTCAACCCCAAAACAAGACATTGAAGAAATGATGTTATTGTTACATAGTAGATGTTATGAACCTCCAAGAAATCACAATTTAACATACCTAAGGAAGCTATGCAACCCCATAAAAACATATTCTTTCTGGATACATTTGGACCTCTATAAGTTGAAGATCCTTCTTCTCGTACCGCAACATAATACATCCATAATTTAGTCCATCTTATGAGAGTATGTATAGGAGACATTATTATGTCATTGTCTTATAACATTTATTTTATAATTTTTGTATGTGTTGGTTAATTAACCAACATACATATTATAAAGTCTCTTTTGATAGTTTTTCTTTATCATCAACTATGATTTGCAATCTTTAGCACCACAAGTTGCAAAGCAACATATACTTTATTGTATAGGTAAAAAATTTAGAAAATGGTAGTCAATTTTTTTGTCATAATAAAAATACTCTCTTCATTTTAATTTGTTTGTTTGGTTTTAACATAACACGGAGTTTAAGAATATTTTAAAATTTTATGGTATTAAATTAAAGAGATGTGCAGTGTATCAAAATTTTCTTTAATCTTGTGGTCAAAAAAATGTCATATTGAAATTGAAATTAAAGATCTACTAAAAACGAAAAAAGATATTCTTTTTTAAAAAGGAACTAAAAATAAAAGTAGATGAATAAACGGCCAAACACATCGACAGGCTCCCCAATTTGGCACAATCTTTCACTTTGACAACTAAAGTGAATGGTGTTCTTTTTAAACACTTAAAGTAGCCATATATTGTGTCACTTTGGCATCTTTTGTCCTATTGGCAAAACCCATGTGGAACACCCTACAATGGCACTTTCAAGCTCCATAATTATTGATGTGGGGTACAATTGATCTCCCAATGATAATATAGTCCCAACCCTTATATACACCCATCATCATCCTCATTTCTACTTCAATGTTTCATCCAAAACTCTTAATTATTTGAAAAAAAATTCTCTCATCCTTATTTCAATTAAATTCATATTTATTTTTGAAGGAAAGATTTATTCTCCAGTTTCTCGAAAGTTTAATTTTTTATTATCTTTTTCGAATTGAATTAGATAATGTCGAACTCGTCTTTCATGGATTTTTTTAAAAAAGATTACTGCCATTGTAAATATGGTAATAAAGAATTATTGAAGACTTCTTGGACTCAACAAAATTCAGGTCGTTGGTTTTTTACTTGTAAAAGTGTAAAGATAATTTTTTAACTTAATTAATTGATTATTTTGACTTGTAATTGATTTAGTAGAAATTAAGTGGTTGTGATTACTTTGATTGGTATGAAGAACGACACCCTTCACGAGCAAACAGGATTATTTGGGATTTTTTGAAGAAATTCAAGGCCTTCAAATGAAACAAAATCAAGCAAGATACTATCTTATCTGTGTCATTGCTACTGATTTGGTGTTGTATGAAATATGGACATTGAAGCCTAATTGCTGAAGTTTGTCCCTCAAATTTTTATGATGTCATTGCTACTAATTAGATGTTACAAAATAGCCAAAATATTATTTTTATGATAGTGTAGGTGCACTGATTTAATGTACATTAGCCACTATTTAGGTGTAATTTGTTGATATAATCTTGGCCATGTAACATTCCTTAAATTTGATGAAATGAAATCTCTCTTTTGACTATATATATTCTCTTCTTTGTGGTCACGCAATTTACAGTAAATAATATTATCAAAGTAGACTAGAAATAGAGCAAAGCAACACCAACAACAACTTCATAAACGTGCTCCATATTAAGCTCAATGTAACACCAACAACAACTCCACAAAAATATATTCGACATTGAGCTCACAATAACATCAAAAATCAACATAAAAAACATGATTCATATTAAGCTCAAAGTATGCATAACGCTACTTAAAGAACCTATGTTAATAGGCTTCAAAAAATAAAGAAATAAATTATTTATTGTTATGCAGTAATAGCAAATTTAAAGCAACAATATAACTTAATTGTTTGGTACTCCATATTACATAACAAATACATAATGCTCAATCAAAATGAACTACTTCTTTTTTTTTATTTGCAATCTACTATAATTAATTAGTGGTGACAACAACTTTGTTTTTCATTTCAAGTCTCTAGTCTTATAACCAAGATCAACTCCTATAGTACTTGTATTCTTTTAACTTAAACTAGTTTGTAGGATCCCTTGGCTTAATGTCACTGTTGTTTTTTAGAAGAAATAAAAAGAACAACAATTAGTATATTTATTTATTTTTTAAAGAAATAAAGTTGTAGCTAACTTACATTTAGTAACTGAGTTCCCTTTACACTTGTGTGTATCCCAAATCAAGCATTCTTTAGCCTTTTTATGTACTTTTTCTAGCATATTCTGTACTTACATCTCTTTCTCTCTTATGGCAACAGTTTCTCTTATTCTATGAGGTAGTTGATTATTCATTCCTTGTGTAATAGAGATCCTTGTATCACCAGAAAAGGTTGATTTTGTAGCTCCCTTCAAACTCCTAACTTTGCTTGTATCACAAACTTTTCATGTGGACTTTTTCCAGTAAAATTAGATGTTTAGCTATGTGGATTTGGATCAGGGAACCTATATACTCAAATGTAACAGTTAATATATTGAAAAATCAACTTTTAAATCAAGTTCAAAATGATTCTTTTACCTTATAATATATTTTATTATGGCCTTATTTATGACACTTGAAACATGTTATTTTCACCTTTTTGTTTGATAGCTTTTCATATTTCTTCCTTGATTCATCTTTACCTTTTTTTTATTTCTTGAAGGCTTACAATGCATTTTCTTAGGTTCATGAGCCTTAATCTTTGAATTATTTGTCTTAGGCCACATCCATATACTGGAGATTGGTTGGATAAAGTAACTATAAGCTTTCGTAAAGTTTTTCTTTTTATACTAATACTCCATGTAAGATTTAGACTCCTCTTCAATATGATACAATGCACAATAGCATGTTGGCAAAGAATGTCTCTCAATTGCCAAGTTCTACATCTACAAACCCTATTAGTCAAGGTCACTGTATGTATATACCTTCTTTCTCTAATCTAAAACCCCTCATCAGTATTCCAAAGAACCTTGCAAATCTTAGCCCTATCCTTATTCCCTTTCAATATAAATCTAGCATAGGTGATATATCACATATTTATGTTTTGGTAAACTTAATCATCTCCACTACTCTAGTCATGATATTTCTTCTAATTTCCTCCAACACAGTTTTAATAGATTTGTGTCTACTGGCTAAGATCCATGAATTAAAGTTTCACACATATTATTTTCAATAGCATCACACTTATAATGTTCTTTAAAGAATGCGTTAACCCATGACTTCTTATAATAATGCAATAAATGCATTGATATCCTAACCTTTCCTACCATACATGCTCATGTAATTAAGTTCCTTTTTGAACTTCACTTCAAAACTAGCCTTGGAACATCTTCAGAAGTTTTTTATTCTCTCTTCTCCCTTTCAATCTTGATTTCAATTAGACCAGATGTGTCCAGCACACCTTCTCACATTTTCATCTAGTAACAACTCAGAAATAGCTGCATGAAAAACCACCATAAAAAATGTTAAGTACTTGATAAAGAAATAAAGTATTTCAAATAATTCACAGTTAAGAAAAAATAGTTAAATATTATCTTTTGTATATCAACCATCACAGTGAAACCTGCTATAGTCCCCAAACTATAGGTCCTTCTTAATAGTTGATTAAAAATCTTTAACTGTGCTTAGTTTCCTTGTCCACTGCTCGTGTAACACCCCGTATTTTTTAACTAGAAATTGAACCATCATTCCTACATGCATAAACTCAAATTCCATGATTTATATTTGAATACATGTGTCATGATTATTAGCCTAGTGTGAAGAGTGCTTATAAGGTAGAAAAATGTTCATAGGAATTACTTAGAGCAAAGTTGAGCTAAGACCCTTTGATTCGCCCAAATTTTGGTATTCGATTCTACAAGGGTCACGTTTGAACGTGTATAACTTTTTACATATGTGGAATTTTGTGTCTCAAGACCCATTAAATTATAGATAATTAAATTAAATTTCTAATGATACCGATTTCTCCTTAATCTGATATCTGAGCGAAAAGTTATGATCATGCTAGGGCCGTGCATCGCATGACAAATGCCAATATACAATGGATGAGGTGTGCTTTTGGTATGCGCCATACACCCTTAGGTGTGCTTTGGCCGTGCACCTCCCAGCAAAATCAAAGTGTAAAAGTTTTCTATTTTGACTTAATTTAAGGGCGTTAAGGTCTTTTCACACCCCTAAACTATTTCTAATCATTCTTAAACAATTTAAGGGGTATTAAAACACATTATTTCAATACTCTTAACCCCCAAGTGTCCAATACATGATTAAAAACCCTTCCCCTCTTTCCAAGAACAAAATTCAAGTTTCTTCCCTCAAGAATTCAAGTTCTAATTTCAAACCTGCTCCAAGAAGCCATCTAATTGAGGTATATGGGGTATTCATCGATGGGTTCCTTTCACAAATTGAGCCCAAAAACCCTCTTTTTGGTTAAATTATGAATTATACTCTAGTTATGATCAAGTTCAATGCAAATCATTATATTCCTCCATGTTTCCTCATTGTTTTACATTCAAGTTATGCTATTATTTTTACTCTATGAAAATCATGATTCTACGTGCTTGAAGTTCCAAAACCCCATGTCATGTTCAGTTAACATCATGCCAAAATTCTCAAATTAAGCTTTAAACTGTATAAACATGATATTTTTCCAAGGTTAACTCATTCCCATGTTTACATTCATGAAATTTATCAGACTATTAAAATATCTTATGTTTTGGGTCTTTTAATTATGAGTTTATGTCACTATTGTAAGTATTGTTATCGACGTTTTGTAATCATTCAGTATTGGCAGGTTAGGCACATCCAATACGGACATGTTTACTTATATTTCAGACCTTTCAAGTAATGAGTCAGTCACTCATGATTTTATTGTTAAACTCAGTTGTTATGATCATGTTGAGCACTACAAATTTGCATGTTTATAATTACTTCAGAATCTGTATACACTGATGTTTAAAAAGACCATGACCTGAGCTTATCAATTATCAGTGCATGCACCAGTTAATATTCCAGTGTCTTTCAGATGGGAGTACGATATAGCACCGAGCAGGAAGTGTAGGTTCAGCACATTCTACTTTCCCAGAAACTACTTATCACTATAGGTTTAGGGTCCTTGCAAAAGAGTGTTTCCCCTGGTGCAATATGGGCTTAGTCTAGTGATCACTCCAATTCAGATTCAGGTTCTACTTTGATGGTAAAGATAGAACAACCCTCCTCAATATGGATCAGATGTTGGAATCCATGATAACGCACATGTTTTATGTTGGTTACATAATAGCTCCCACAATTTTAGTCTGTATTCAATTTATCTCAGTTCAGATTTGCTTGACCAAGTAATCAGATTTTAGTAATTATACAGTATTATAGATTATTCATATTATTCAGATCATGTCAGTGCATGCCATACTTGGTATTGCATTCTCAGTTTTACATGTTCATATTTTCATGCTCATTATTCATACATGGTCCTCAATTTAGTTTTATAGCATGTTCAACGTTACATATTTACATACAGTATTCATGTTTCTACCGCTTCCTAATTTACAAAATTATTTTCAGATTATGAACTTATAAATTTCACTATGACTTACCATTTTCATGTACAACCATGTTTAGCATATTTCAGTAAACATTTTATATCCTCAATTACAAAGCATGTTTTAAATATTTTCATTATTTAGTACATGTCTCCATATACTTAGTACATTCCAACGTACTGACCACATATATGAATTTGTGGCCACATTCCTTCATAATTTAGGTACCAGATGTAGTCCATACACCAAGGTTGGATAGTTCTCAGTATTCAGATAGTAGGTGATAAGTTCACTTATTTTGGGGACTCCAGTCCAGTGCAGTTCATGTGTTGTATTTTGACTATCCGAACATATTTATTAGTGGTACTTAGAGGCATGCCCCAGTTATTGATATTCAGTATAATAAAGGCTTCATAGATGGTCAGTCGGAGTGATTCATGTAATTCAAGTTCTTTCTTTAGACTTATCGTGATATAAACTATTACAGTATCTTATTTATTTGAACTTTCTTATGATTATGCTTCCATTCAGTAAATTTAGTTTTTATTTACATTATAAATTAGTTTCTCAAGCAGTATGCTAGTACATGTGCTATCTTGGGATCACCTATGGTTCTAAGCATCGTGTTACGACTAGAGGGCAGCCTCGGGTCATGACAACTCAAGTGTTTCTATTCTTCTCAACTGCTACTATAACCTCACCCTTGCAAGCATCCTTTAAAAAACATCCATCTAACCTAATAATTCTTCTACATCTTTCCATCCACCTTTTTTCCAATGTATCTAAACACATATAGAAATACACAAACAGACTTTTACCTAGGATAATTTATTTGTCCATTCTCTGTCAAACAAAATTAACAAAAATTGTCTATTTTATCATCTTATCATAATCACATAATCTTAGAAACTTCGTGTTTCAGTCCCCATAGACACTCTTAGAACCTGTAACCTTAACTTATAAAAGATAGTTCTATCCATATATAATTCCAATTTCTCCCTTCACAATTCTTGTATTTTCCAACACTTTAAAGATGGTTGTTTTTTTATTTTATCCCTAAATCTATTGGGAAAAAATTAGTTGGATACATCTTGTTTTTTTTATGTAGTACGTTATGCACTAAATTATAGTTCTTAATCAAGAAATACCAGAATCTCTGTCAAGTGCATCATACCATAATCAATTGCCTTTTTTCCTAGATTTACATTCATCCCTCATTCCAGAAGTTTCATTAGGCTTTAAAATAATCTGAACTTTGTTTTCTACTAAATATCTTTTCAAAACTTTGAATTCCTTAGGATCAGTAAAAATCATACCAAGTTCAATAGCAACACCACAATCATCATCATACCTTATTTTACTACTTCTTCTTCTTGGTAAATCAACACCCACAGTTGCACCTCATCTAACAAATCAGTGTTATTAATATTGTCACAGTCTAAGCTATCAATGTACTCTTCATCACCTTCTAATTTACCCATATATCATTCTTTTTTATTAATGCCACCGTCTTGAAAGCCTTTATCAATACAAGATTCACCTACTGGTATTTCTTTAGGTCTTTTAGTTTTTTTTTTTAAGGATTTACTTTGCATCTACTTTCAGCCTTAAAGGCTCGCAACTCTTCATCTATAACGACCTGAATTTTTGTTATGTGAAAAATGTATTTTATGTGATTTGACTATTTTACCTCTCTCCATAATTGCATTATGGTATTTCTAGAGTGTGGGGGCGATTGGCACGTTTTCGATGCACTTTGGTGCCATTTATGTAATATTGAAGTTTTTGGAGGCTTTGAAAGCCTTATAGTGGACTTCAGTCATTATCTATTGATCTGTATGATGGATGGCAAAACAAATTGTGCTAGAAGATCCAAAACATTGATTATTAGGTGGTAACATAGTTGGTGTGATTTCATGGATTTTAAATTTCATTTCGATGCTCGATTTAGAAAGTTGTTATTTTCGATTTCGAAGTCCAACTTTGTGAAAATGTTATTTTCTTGAACTATTTGATATCATCATATAGTTCGGACTGTCAAATTTCAGTAGGGTAGCATAATTCATTTGCATTTATGAGATTTTGGAATTTCACTAAGTCCCCAACTGGTGCACCACTCTGCTGGTACATCCACAATCGCGATAAAAGTATCATGATTACAATTGGTCCAGCAGGGAAAATTTTATGATCGTGACACCTCTTTCATGATCACTATAGGCCTGTCAGTCAAGGTATTATGATCACAACCTGAGATCCGCGATTGCGAGACCTCTTTATAAAAGTACCTAGTTTTTGCCATTTTTTTACAATTTTTTAGATTTAGAGCTTAGGATTTTGTGGTTTTGAGCAACTTTATCCATTTATAAGCTTAGGTAAGTCAATTACACTCATTTAAACTAATTTTTTCCATCTTTAACATTAATTTCTTAATTTTAAATATGAATTAAATTATGAAATTTGGGGATTTTGGCCTATAAGGCCTAAAAATGGTATTCGTCCAATTTAAACCCTAATTTCACTCCTTTTTCACTTGAATGGGTTTCTAATCCTATAACTATCAATTTTTACTCAATTTCATCTTTAAAACAACTTTGATTCTTGATTTTAAAATAGATTTTGGGGATTTTACCTTGTAAAGGTTGGAAATGACTCTTTTCTTCAATTTGAACCTCCTTTTTAACTTATTTTTTCTTGGGTTTTCAGTTGTAGACTCCTAAAAATATGGATAATATGCTTTTGAAACAATGTTAAGATTTTTTCCTTACTTTTTAAAAGTCCATTTCTGGGGTCCATTTTGACCCCGACTTAAAACTAGACAATATGGGTATTGTTGAATTTTTTTTTGACATGTAGAATCGATAATTTGATGTTTTAGTTGATTTTGGGACCATTCGTAAGGCGTAAGGCTTTGGTATTGAAGGTTTTGTTCTAGTTTTTAGCCTTTGAGGTAGGTTATGGCTTAACACTTTAAAAATAAGCTAGGTAGTTAATTTGTATACAAAAGTATGTTAAGGGTATGGGAACTAATCATGAAATGGCTATACTAATGTGTTGTGCTCGTGTGGGGTCCTATATTGATGTTATTTGGTAAAATCAAAACATTACGTGTTATGTGTGATCATGTGGGGTGTTGTATGATATTATTGGTCATGTGTATGTGGAATTGGTGTATCTGTTTTAATGAAAAATCCTAGACTAAAAATAATATGGTACCAATGACACTTTTGACTATGTAGCTCTTGATGGTTATGAATCACATTGGGCCATGGATGGTCAGTGGATATGTTGGCACACATGTGGTATATTGATTGGTTGTTGGATATTTCTCATGGTTGGTTGTGAACGTTTCATCATCATTCTCATGGCATCACACATATAATTTCAATTATTATTATTTTATGCTTTATATATATACTTGTTGTTGTTGTATACCTTATATATATATATATACTTATTGTTGTTGTTGTATGATGTACTTGATTTGTGTCTTATGTTATGCATGTGCTCTTGAAATACTAAAAATTCTAGAAATTCTAGAAACACTAAAAACATCAGATTTCAAGTAGACTATGCGATAGTCTCAAAAGTTGTGCAACGACCTTATGTATTGCATAATCATTATAAAGGTTGTGTGACGGCCTTGGAGGTTGTGCAATGACCTCATGTATTACATCATCATTATAGAGGTTGTGTGATGGTCTTGAAGTTTGTGTGACGACCTCATATATTACACCATTATTATAGAGGTTGTCCGACGGTCTCGAAGGTTATGCGACAATTTTATGTATCACATCATCATCATGGAAATTGTACGATGGTTTTTCAGGTTGTTCGATGACCATATTCATTACATCATCATCATCATCATCATTTTCAATGTGTTTACCTTATTATGCTTGTGATATGATTGTATATTTTTCTTGACTTGTTACCTATCCCAATGGTCCATCTTTCCTTGTATGTACTTGACTGACGTGTTATTGCTCACTTTTTTCCTTGCTTATATATGGTATAAATGTATACTTTTACTCCTTTTTGGTATTGGTTGTATTATATATGTATATTATAGAACTATTAGTGCAAATGGTGTAGGTACCGTTGTGGGACATTTTCTGATTGCAGGCGACGTGCCCTTAGTGTGTATTATGTATGCTTTATTTTCTACTTGCTCGGTTGGCCTATGATACCTACTAAGTACAAGTGGATCTTGTACTCATCCCTACAGTACACTTTCAGTGTAGATTCTGGTGTGAGTATCTCTCACACTAGTTGATTCAGGTGCCTTCAGAGTTATTCAAGATAGCAGTTGAATTTTTGTATTTTTGGAGTCCACCTCAATCTTTTTGTATTAGTTTATATATTTACTAGTATTCAGAGACAGATATTGGTCCTTTTCTATATTCTAATGTATTTGACTTATGGATTGTATTAGTAGTTCTTACACTGTTGTCATCAGGTTCTAGGAGTTGTGGTATTATTATTGTCTATGTTCCTTTCTGTAATTAATATACTTGTATGGTTTTGCTTTACCATAGAAGCCTTACCTTGGGATTTTAAGCATCGTTTCTCTTTTATATCAATTTGTGTGATAGGCTTACTTGTCAAGGTTCGCTACAACAAGTGCCATCATGACCCATTGCATTTTAGGTAGTGACAAATTAGTATCAGAGAATCCAGGTTCATCGGTCTTAACAATGTAAGAATGGGATGTATAATAGAATCTCACAGATTGGTACATAGACATCTGTATCTATCTTTGAGAAGCTATAAGATGTGCTAAGGAAATTTCCCTCATTTTGTTTCTTATCATGTGGATTTCTTTCATACCTTGTGTTTTGACTCATATTTCACTCTTTTCTCTGCAGATAGTGTCGACTAGGTCTCGCGAGGTTAGAGTTGTACAGCCTTCATCTAGATGGCGGGTCTCGAGTTGTGGACAAACTCGAGATAGTGGACGGGTGCGTATATCTACCATATCTAGGAGTATTGCTATGGGATTTTCCCCTGATCCTCATGTTAATCATATTGGAGGTGTGAGTTTTACCTTTATTCCATAGAATTCTTATACCTTAGTCTTGAAGGGCTTGCTGTTTTGTTTGTTGACCTATTTGGAGGGTTCTCCTTTGAGCTCGTTTGGTATTCCCAAATCTTTGTGTATGGTACCTCCATCTGTGCCAGAGTCTATGTATGGTGTTCCTCTACTACAGAGTAAGATTCCTGTAGTTGCACCTACTTCAGTTTTTTGTACTCATCAGATCCTGAGTATTATGCCTCCTTCAGTGCTGGCATCTAAATATGGTCTTCTGAGATCAGGAGTTTGGCTTTTAGCTTACCTCTCTAGCTGGAGTCTCAGCTAGCTAGACTTGTTATACCACCTACTCTTCAGTGATCCACGACAAAGATGGTAGTGTTTGGGGGTTTCAAAGTATATGGGGTTAGGTAAGGATGCATGGTCCTACTCCTCGAGCGTCTCAGGGAGGATCCAAAAGGGTGCAGTGTTAGGGAATGTTTAGAGGTTGCTTTGTGTGTGATGAGATTTGGTATTTGGCCAAGGATTGTCCCTACCTTGTGATTAGAGCTACTCATATTTTAGCCTTGAGAGGTAGGGGTTCTACTAGAGGTGTGAGAGCCAGGGGTAGTGGAGCTCGTGGTAGTGGTCATTGGGCTATCCTTTTAGTTGGTGTAACACCCTATACTTTTACCTAGCTTAAATTCATCCCAAAACTGTCGAAGACTTGCTTTAAACATAAATACACTTTTATACATGTGGAATTTTTAAGATTTTGTACATGTGAAAAATTGAATAATTTTTCCATCGATACCAAATTCGCCCAAATTCGACACCCGGGTGAAGAGTTAGAGCCATTTTAGTAAGAAAGTGTACCACCTGGTACTCTAGCGCTTCACGAAGGCAGTCCAAATGGAATTTGTCATTTTCCAGTGAAACAACGTGATACCACCGCATCGCACCACTAGTCCTTTTCCAAATTGTCACTTTCCAGTGTGACTCCGCGATTATGGCACGTCACGCCAAAGGAAATATTCGCACCCAGTGAGGCACCACGACGGCGCCGCATCACGCCATCAACCTAGTTCCCAGTTGTCCACTTTTCAGTGGCACGACGCGATAGTGGCGCGTCGCGCCAGGTGCCCAATTTGGAAAATTTTCACAAAAAATTAAAAGGACGCCCAAGGTTAAAAAAGTCCTTTCCCACGATTTTATTATGCCCATATACGGGATTTAATCTATTAAAATGTCCTTAGCTACTCATTATTCAATTTATCCCCAAATTAAAAAGCATTCTCTCTCAAAGAGGAAAAAACCCTAGTTCAAGAAATCAAGAACAGGTCTAAGGATTTCTTCCAAGAACCTTCAAGAAAGAATCTTTCATTATATGTTAGATGTTCAACCATGGATCCTTACCTTCCATGGAGCCCAAGAATCCTTTTTCAAATTACAAGATTTATGATTTATGATTTCCATGTTTGAATTAGATTGAATTCATGTTCGTGATATTGTTTGAGTTTTAATCCATGATTTAGATTACAAGTTCCAAGAATTGAATCTAGTATGTGTTGAATTACATGATATTCATGATAAACCCTTCAATTCGCAAGTTGATTGTTCTAACCATGTTAACCCTAAGTGTTTATGATTTAATGAACCAAGTATGCTTCTTATGTGTTTGATAAATTGTCTGTGAGAATAAAATAATGCTATTATAGCATGCTAACATGTATTCCCCATCCATGTACAAGTTAATGCATTAGAAGTGTTTGATGAAATGCCTCTATGAATGAATTATGACCAAGTGAACATTGTTATGTTATTCAAGATGATGCTTTGCTTTACTTTTCATGTTATCGAGTCCTTGGGGTATTAATACTCGACAATTTAGCTATTTACCTAGAGCCAGTGTTAGTGATAGAATAGTATCAGTCATATCACGATTAGTAGTACTCTCAGCCAGTTATAGAACTTAGTAGAACTCAGTCAGTTACAGAACTTAGAAAACTCAATAAACTCTATATCAGTCTAGTCCAGTTCAGTATGATCAGATCAATGTCTTTTAGTTGGGAGTATAATTCAGCACTGAACGAGCCTAGGGATGGGCTCTCACCCGTTAGCTAAGAATGGGTCCCTAGAAGTAATCCCTAAGTTTTAGAACTAAATAGTCAGCGTAGCTTAAGAGATGTCACCCGTTAGATAGGACTGGCATACTCAGGGATCACTCGTTAGTTTAGGACTGATCTCAGGGGTCACTCGTTAGTTAGGCCTTACTCCACAACAGTTGTTAGTACTCGTGGCACGGTGCTAACACCCTTCTAATTGGGGTTATAGGTTGGACCCCGATTAGCTCAGATTGGGGAAGGTCGGTTAGATGATTACCTCCCACAATTTCAGTTTTAGTCTCCAGTTTAGAACTCAGTTCAGTTTTACAGAATCAGAACTGCTTGACACAGTCAATCAGTATCATTAAATCAGTTATCAGTAACTTCAGATATCAGTTACTCAGTTATCAGAACTCAGTACTTAGATTTAGAAAAGCTCAGTTATAGTATACATATATGCACAGAATTACATACTCAGTTGTAACGCCCCGAATAATGGGTCCCGGAGCATCACACGATGCTTGAGTCTACGAGTAGCCCCAAGCTAACCCTTTAAGCCATTTTCATTTAGTACAACACAAATCAACGGGGTTTCCATAAATAACCCTCAACTATCAACAGAGTAATCATCATCCAAGAATAAAAGAATTTTAGAAAGATAACAAAATACGACTTATTAGTCAACTCCCAACATCTATACCAGTCTGAAAAGCCTCTAAGAAAATCCATAAAACCAGCGAGCCATTGAGACATACCCCAACTTACTCATACTCAGTTATCAAATGTAAACAATTCCGTAAAACCAACATTAGAAAGCACGTCCTCGGAACATGAGAACTCACCACAACAGAGGATGTAGAACAGCGTGTCCGAAGAATCACTGTCGAACCTGGAACTGAGCACCTGAACCTATATTCCGAGAAAATGCAACCCACATCCGAAGATGTGGGTCAGTACCATGGAAAGGAACCGAGTATATGAGGGTGTATGAAGTTGTATAAACATCATCATCATAAATATTTATAAGAAATATGCAGGATGTATGAAAGACTCACATATCCCGAAGAAAATCATCATATTCATAAGAGGATGAAATAAGTACAATAACACGTGTGAGTCATCATATAATTTGTCAATCACTTTCAGTTCACCAAGAATATCAATTCCCATAATGTAAATATCATTTAAATGTTTCGAAAGAATAACTTTCACAATTCCACTTTCAAATCACTTTACCATTCACCATAGACACAAGGAAACGCACACACACTGGGAGATCCCATAACCAGCATAAACTATGTAAGATACATGGAGTCCAACATACAACCCACATTGGGGAGAGCCGTCCTATCCTTTCCATCGGAGTAGGACTATCGATGTCAAATCCACACAAACTAGTGATCACTATATAAATCAGCCTCATGCTCTCTCCTATGGGGGCACGTAGTTTTAGGGAAGTAAGGTTGTTTTTACCTCCCACTCGGTGCTAAAGATTTCTCTCGGACTTAGCTCAGATCATTTCAAAGACAATCTACAACAAAATAATTTTAGTAATATATAAATATACATCGAGAGCCATCATGCTTCCCATATATCAAAATCAACCACGTTGTGGATTTCTTTCCCACTCGAGTTCAAAACTACTCCATTAAGACCAAAAGGTCAAATCATTCAAAATATCTCAAATATTCAACATCAACATGCTTATAACACACTTTCTCAAAAAACACAATTTCCAATGGGGATTCACGACCCAAATATCAAAATCATGATAAATATCGTTCAAGATTCTTGCTTTATATCTCCACACATGTAAATTCACCTTTCAAAATCATAAACATCAAGATTTCATAATAATCATCATAATATATGGGTTCATGCTTCAAATTCGTAAAAATCAAATAAAAATTATGCCTTTGTAAAGAAAATTATTTTTGGGCACAAGAACTCTCTTTCGTTCTTGTGC
>NW_025855126.1:78857-79933 GCF_002878395.1 Capsicum annuum
CTTTATATCTCCACACATGTAAATTCACCTTTCAAAATCATAAACATCAAGATTTCATAATAATCATCATAATATATGGGTTCATGCTTCAAATTCGTAAAAATCAAATAAAAATTATGCCTTTGTAAAGAAAATTATTTTTGGGCACAAGAACGAAAGAGAGTTCTTGTTGAAAAACCCCACATACCTTGAATGATGAACTTTAGATAGATACTTGTTTTTGAGATGTTAATCGTGCCTTTGAATGATGGTTCTTGGAGTTCTTGAACTAGGAACTTGGAATCTTGAATAAATTTGCAAAATTAATGGTGAACTTTGGAGGTTCTTGAAGTTGGATGTAGGAGCTTAGGGTATTCTTTTTGAGAGAATTTGATGAAATATAACATATAATGCTTCTAATAGGCTTTAATATATGGTTTGGACAGATTTTGGGTGAGGGGGAATGACCAAAAAGCCCCTAAAAATCAAATAATTTTTGAATCTATCCTTTGGTGGATTGTTTTGATAGTCTAAAGTAGATCAACCATAACATTTTACTTCGATATCCAAATTGGATGAAACCAATTTCATTAGAAAGAGGACTCTCATATATTTTCGTTTAGATATAGTATCTCACCAAGATCATTGTGTACGAGGAGTTATGATCATTTGAAATTGACCCAAAAATTCGCTTTTGGTAGGCTGAAGTATATTGACCATAACTTTTTGCTCCAATAGAAAAATTGGATGAAACCAATTTCATTGGAAAGAGGACTCGTAGAGCTTTCCATTCATATATAGTAGATCACCCAGATCATTACGTACAAGGAGTTATGATCGTTTAAATTTGGAGAAAAAATACGTCAGGCCTCAGTACTTTTTCCTGCACGTTTTACTGTTCACTACTATTCACGGTTCGATCAGAATGTTCATAACTCGCCGCTCGGGTGTCCATTTTGGATGATCCACATATCGTTGGAAATATTATTCGATACCCTACGCAATGGTGGGTCATAATCTAAGACATTCCACACGGAAAATTTATAATTTATTCTAGAAAATAGAACCCAACAAGTTTACGCACAAAATTTCAACGA
>NW_025855126.1:80033-81160 GCF_002878395.1 Capsicum annuum
CCCCCCCCCCCCCCCCCGAAAACATTCATCCTAGAATGATGCTATACATGCCAAGATTAGATAGGGAATAGAGCATACAGCTGAAACCATTTGTTAGACTCATCACCACATCGTTTTTCACTCCGAATGCAACATAGAATGCATAAATTCAAGAAACTACAGCTGAACACATAATAAATAACAGTTGAACTGCTGTAACTTTTATCAAAAGTGCATGATTTAGGAAAGAACAGTACATTTTGCTTGATTGGAGTTTGCGGAAAATAGGTACGGGTACTTGGATCGCATATCCGCCTCAGCTTCCCAAGTTGCACCCTCAACAGATTGGTTTCGCCACAACACCTTGACCAAGGGAACTTCTTTGTTCCTTAGTCTTCGGACACTGAAATCAAGAATCTCAAAAGGAATCTCATCAAAAGAAAGATTTTCTTGAATGTCAGCACTCACAGAGGAATCCACTACCACAGCATTGCTAATATGCTTTCTAAGCATGGAGACATGGAATATTGGATAAACAGAGGACAACTCGGAAGGCAACTCGACCTCATAAGATACCTTACCAACACAGCTAAGAATTTTGTAAGGACCAACATAACGGGGACTAAGCTTCCCTTTCTTTCCGAATCTCTTCACGCCCCTCATGGGTGAAATTTTCAGATACACTAGGTCACCAACTTCAAACTCAAGGTCTCTCCTTCTAACATCTGCATATGAATTCTGATAACTCTGCGCAGTTTTCAACCTTTCCCTAATCAACTTAACTTTTTCCATAGACTCAAATACCGAATCAGGACCACTCACAACCGCTTCACCCACCTCGAACCAACCTATGGGTGACCTATATTTCCTCCCATATAAGGCTTCAAACGGAGCCATGCCAATACTAGGGTGGAAACTGTTATTGTAAGCAAACTCTATCAACGGTAAGTGATCATCCCAACTTCCCTTAAAGTCAAGTGCACAAGCTCTCAACATATTCTCTAAGGTCTGGATGGTCTGCTCATCCTGACCATCGGTCTGCGGATGAAAAGCAGAACTCGAAAACACTTGGGTACCAAGACCCTTCTGAAAAGCTTTTCAAAATTGCGAAGTGAACTGAGTACCCCTATCCGAAATGATAGATAAGG
>NW_025855126.1:84160-96224 GCF_002878395.1 Capsicum annuum
GTAAAGCGGTTTTCGGGATGTCACACTCCCTAACTTTGAGTTGATAATAGCCGGAATGAAGGTCTATCTTTGAGAAATAACTTGCACCTTACAATTGGTTAAAAAAATCATTTATTCTCGGAAGGGGGTACTTATTTTTTACGGTGACTTTATTCAGTTGGTGGTAATCAATGTACATACGCAAAGAGCCATCTTTCTTTCCCACAAACAACACAGGAGCACCCCAAGGAGAAACACTGGGCCTTATGAAACCCTTATCTAATAGATCTTTGAGTTGCTCTTTCAACTCTTTAAGTTCTGCAGGGGCCATATGGTAAGGAGGAATAGAAATGGGCTGAGTATCGAGAAGAAGATCAATCCTAAACTCTATCTCTCTATCAGGAGGTATCCCTGGGAGATCATCCAAAAAGACATCAGAAAACTCATTGACGACGTTAACAGACTGGATAGTTGGAGTCTCAGACTTAGTGTCTTTGACTCTAACCAAATGGTAAATACACCCCTTGGAAAAAAGCTTTCTAGCTTTGAGGTAAGAGATAAAATGACTCTTGGGCAACACAGAATTCCCAGACCACTCAAACACGGATGCACCCGGAAACTGAAACTTGACCACTCGAGTACGATAATCAATAGAGGCACAAGAAGAATACAGCCAGTCCATACCCAGAATTACATCAAAGTCTACCATGTCTAACTCAATCAGATCAGCCAACAAGACTCTATGAAGAATGGTAACAGGACACTTTTTATACACTTTTTGGGCAACAATCAAATCACCTACTGGGGTAGAAACTAGGATAGGCTCAGGAATAATCTCAGGACTCATTTCAAAATTCACAGCAATCAAAGGTGTAACATATAAGAAACTGGATCCAGGATCCAACAAAGCATACACATCGAACTAAAATATACGAAGCATACCAGTAACAACATCGGGAGAGTCCTCCTATTCTTGGCGGGACGGTAAAGCATATAATCTATTCTAGTGCTGCCCGCCAGCATTGCTAGAAGAGGCGCCCTGAGCTGGGGCTGGGCGAGTTGCTGGAACTGGAGCACTAATAGTCTGAGTTTGGGTCTGAGGGCGATAGTCACGACTCCCTTGTCCATCCTGTGGACAATCTCTAACTTTGTAACCCATGCCACCACACTGGAAATAACCCCTCTTCTCACCCTAACACTCACCCGAATGAGCCCTACCACACTTAGGACACAGGGGATAATTTGGCTTACTGCCAGCACTATACCGGGACCTGGATACATATGACCTGCTACCTTGCTCCTGCCTACCTCTAGGCACGGGAGCACTAGCAGATGACGATGCTGGCATAGACGAATGATCCTGATACTAAGGGAGACTCCCCCCCTACGATCTAGTCTAACCCTGTCCGTGCTGCTCGAACCTAGCTCTCTTATTCCCTCTCATTCTATCTCTCTCCTTAATCTTGTCTGCCTCAATCTATTAGGCATGAGTCATCAGACTAGAAAGATTCATCTCACTATTCAGCATAGTAGACCTACACTCCTTAACCACATAACTAGACACTCCAGTCACAAACTTACTCATACTAGCCCGATTATCAGCCACTAAGTCAAGAGCATACTTGGCCAGCTGATTGAACTTTAGACAATACTCCCTAACAGTCATAGAGCCCTGCCGCAGGTTCATAAACTCTTCCACCTTCGCCTCCCTGATCTCCAAAGGGAAAAACTTATCCAGGAATGCATCCTGGAACTCTTGCTAAGTTGTAGGGACAGCTCCCTCACCTCTACCTTTCCTCCAAGTAAAAACCCAGTCATAAGCAAGGTCTTTCAACCTATACACAGCCAACTCCACAAAATGTTCCTCAGAAAATGCATCACCTGAGTAATCTTCCGCACCTCCTCTAAAAACAACCATGGATCCTCATCAGACTTGGACCCATAGAATTCCAACGAATTCATCCGCATAAAGTCACAGATCCTGGCAGCAGCTGAATCACCTCCCTGCTGCTGTGGAGCCAGGGCTAGGTTGGCCTGAATATTTACAGTAACAGCTTAGGCCAGCACCTAAAAGGCTGCCCGAAATTCAGCATGAGACACGTTTTCATTCAATGGGTCAGCGGGTTGAGGTTGTTGTCCATCATTATTTCTTCTCACTTGATGTGGAGGCATATTTCTGAAAGAGGAGAGCACAAATCAATAGCAGAGAGAGACACTTAGACTTCTGAAAGAAAGAATCACACTTTTTCCTAAAACATCTTGTAGCCTCTTGCTCATAGATGTGACGCGCTACACATCGATGATCAAGACTCTACTTAACACGTCTTATCAAACTCTCTAGGATGCCTTAAAACCTTAGTCTCTGATACCAAGTTTGTAGCGCCTCGAAAAATGGGTCCCAGAGCGTCACACGGTGCTTGAGGCTACGAGTAGCCCCAAGCTAACCCTTTGAGCCATTTACATTCAGTTCAACACAAATCAATGGGGTTTCCATAAATAACCCTCAAATATCAATAAAGTAATCATCATCCAAGAATAACATAATTTCAGAAAGATAACAAAATACGACTTATTAGTCAACTTCCAACATCTACTAGTCTGACAAGCCTGTAAGAAAATTAACAAAAATAGCGAGCCATTGATACATGCCCTAACTTACTCATACTTAGTTATCAAATGTAAATAATTCTATGAAACCAACATCAGACATCACGTCCTCGAAACATGAGGACTTACCATAACAGAGGATGTAGAATAGCATGTTCGAAGAATCACTATCGAACCTAGAACTGAGCACCTGAACCTACATTTTGAGAAATGCAGCCCACATCCAAAGATGTGGGTTAGTACCATGGAAAGGAACCAAGTATATGGGGGTGTATGCAGTTGTATAAACATCATCATCATAAATATTTATAAGAAATATACAAGATATATGAAAACCTCACATAGCCTGAAAAAAATCATCATAATCATGAGAGGATGAAATAAGTACAATAATACATATGAGTCATCATATAATTTGTCAATCACTTTAAGTTCATCAGGAATATCAATTCTCATAATGTAAATATCATTTAAATCTTTCGAAAGAATAACTTTCACAATTCCACTTTCAAATCACTTCACCATTCACCATAGACACAAGAAAACACATACACACTGGGAGATCCTATAACCAACATAAACCATGTGAGGTACGTGGAGTCCAACGTACAACCCACATTGGGGAGAGTCGTCCTATCCTTGCCATTGGAGTAGGACTATCTATATCAAATCTATACAAACTAGTGATCACTATATAAATTAGCCTCAGACTCACTCCTACGGGGGCACGTAGTTCTAGGGAAGTAAGGTCACTTTATACCTCCCACTCGGTGCTAAAGATTTCTTCCAAACTTATCTCGGATCATTTCAAAGACAATCCATAACAAAACAATTTCAGTAATATATAAATATACATGGAGAGCCATCATGCTTCCCATCAATCAAAATCAACCACGTTGTGGATTTCTTTCACACTTGAGTTCAAAACAACTCCATTAAGACCAAAAGGTCAAATCATTCAAAATATCTCAAGTATTCAACATCAACGTGCTTATAACACACACTTTCCCAAAAACACAATTTCCAATAGGGATTCACGACCCAAATATCAAAATCATGATAAATATCGTTCAAGATTCATGCTTTATCTCTCCATACATGTAAATTCATCTTTCAAAATCATAAACATCAAGATTTCATAATAATCATCATAAGATATGGGTTCATGCTTCAAATTCATAAAAATCAAATAAAAATCATGCCTTTGTAAAGAAAATTACTTTTGGGCACAAGAACGAAAGAGAGTTCTTGTTGAAAAATCCCACATACCTTGAATGATAAATTTTAGGTCGATACTTATTTTTGAGATGTTAATCGTGCCTTTGAATGATGGTCCTTGGAGTTCTTGAACTAGGAACTTGGAATCTTGAATAAATTTGCAGAATTAATGGTGAACTTTGGAGGTTCTTGAAGTTGGATGTAGGAGCTTAGGGTTTTCTTTTTGAGGAAATTTAATGAAATATAATATATAATGCTTTTAATAGGCTTTAGTACAGGGTTTGGACGGATTTTGGATGAGGAGGAATGACCAAAACGCCCCTAAAAATCAAATAATTTTCAAATCTGTCCTTTGGTAGACTGTTTTGATAGTCTGAAGTAGATCAACCATAACGTTTTACTCCGATATTCAAATTGGATTAAACCAATTTCATTAGAAAGATGACTATAATATATTTTCATTGATATATAGTATCTCACCCAGATCATTGTGTACGAGGAGTTATGATTATTTGAAGTTTCCCAAAATATTTGCTTTTGATAGGCTGAAGTAGATCAACCATAACTTTTTGCTTCGATAGACAAATTGGATGAAACTAATTTCATTGGAAAGAGGACTCGCAGAGCTTTCCGTTGATATATAGTAGGTCACCCAGATCATTATGTACAAGGAGTTATGATTGTTTAAAGTTGTAGCAAAAATACGCCAGGCCTCAGTACTTTTTCCTGCACGTTTTACTGTTTACTACTATTCATGGTTCGATCGAAATGTTCATAACTCGTCGCTTGGGTGTCCATTTTGGATGATCCACATATCGTTGGAAAGATTATTTGATACTCTATGCAATGGTGGGTCATAATATAAGACATTCCACACGAAAAAATTATAATTCATTCTAGAAGATAGAACCCAACACGTTTACGCACAAAATTTGAATGAAAAATTTCCCAGGGTATTACATCAGTATTTACAGTAGTTTCAGTTATCCATGTACTCTTATATTTTGTTACTCTATATGTTTAGTCAGTTACTGTTCATACATATGAACCCTTGCATTCAGTCTTACCTCATCTAGCATACCAGTATATTCCCACGTACTGATGCATACTTTTCTGGACTATGATGTTTCATATCATAGGTTCGGATGCTCAGGTTCCCGACCATGTATAGTAGATTTAAATTCGGCCAGCAGCAGTAGATTTACAAGTGAGTCCTCATCATTTGAAGATATTTTATTATTTCATATTTTAGTAGATGTAGTAGTTCAGTAGATAGAGTTAGTTGGTGGATTGTCCCATCAACTCCACTTTTAGAAAGATTTAGTTAGAGGCTTTTTAGACTAGATTTTTAAACAGTATTCAGTTTTACAGATGTTATATTTTATTAGTATTTCAGATGTTTTGAACCTTATGGCATTTTAGCCTATTTTTCTTCATTAATTACAGTATTATTATTCAGTGCTCACAACAGATATCATTCAGGGGTTAGCTTATAGTCATTCAGGTTTATAAGTATCGTGTGACGACTAGGGGGTAGTCCCAGGTCGTTACAGTTGGTGGTTGTGGACAACGCTATGCTATACCAGCTAGACTAGAGGCAGAGGCTTCTAATATTGTGATCTGAGGTATAGTTCTCATTTGTTTTAGATCTGCATCTATGTTATTTGATCCTGAATCGACTTTCTGCGTATTTTCGTTTAGGTTTTGATTATGTTAGTGAGCCTCATGTTATTCCTATTCGTATATCTACCCCTGTAGAAGTGAAACACCCTAGCTTTTAGCCCTTAAAAATTTCCTGAGTTTTGAGCTCACTGCCCTAGTTATGACTGGACCCCTGAGTCATAGGGTGTCCTTATGAGTCATTGGGATAAGTTGTAACTAAACCAGTAAGTTTGTGGCTTGATTATGATCTGAGTACAAGTGGCTCAATAGAAGCCGTAAGGATATATTATGAGTCATTAGGTGTAGTCATAGGGTGTCTAGTATAAGTCCCCATTTGAGTTATGTGTTGATTATGACTGGACCTACAAGTCGTGAGGTCCTAGTATGAGTCCTATCGCTGATTTGTAAGGATAACAGTAAAGGGTGCCTTGGTAGTACTGCCTTGGTTATGAATCGTGGTGATGAGTCATAAGGAGAGGTTATAAATCAAGGGTTTGACACAGAATCAAAGGCGACCCTTGTTCAGCTTTTAAGTTAAGGACATTCTAGATGTTTCCCATCTTACCCAACTTGAAACCCACATCTTATAACCTCTTTAGGGTATCATTTATCACTCAGAAACATCTAAGTAACTCCTTAAATACTCTCAAATCCTCAAGGTCAAGAACACTTAGGGTTTTCAAAAGGTTGATCAATTAGGGCTCTCAAAGGTGATTTTTCTCTATACATCTTATTGTTTAAGGTATGTTACTCTTCCCTCATTGTTAATTTTGTAAAAACATGTGATTTAAAGTATGGTTCATAAGATTATTGTGATGGTTTTGAAACAAGGGTTGTGGGGTTTTGAATGTTTATGAATTGAATAATGTTTCTCATAGTTTATATATGATTTTCATGATTAAAAATATGGTTTTGAACTTGTGGGTGCATGGGTCTGGTGAATGAACTAGGCAATTGTGATTTTCCTAAAATTGTGACTTTTAAAGTGGTTATGACCCTAATCCCAAAATGTGAAAATGGTTTAGATTATGAGCACTGTGGGAATTTTTAAAATTAAACTAGCCTTAAACTATTGCATGATACAAAGAGGTATTTGAAATACAATGGTATAATTTAATGAATAAAGGGATTCGTTGACCCCCTCCGTGTATTAATGAACAAAGGGAGTTATTTCTTCAAGTTAATGGGAATTATTTTGGCATTTTGTTGTTACTTTTCAAGTGTAGTTGATATGACAATACCAACAATGTACGCCTTAACGTGGAATGTGGTTAAACGAATAGAGATGTGTGATACTTGTTTTAATTGATCTTTAATAAGGATTGTGTAGCTGAGTCATGAAAGTGGAGGTCCGAGTGACTAATACTGAAAATCGTAGTTGCCAACGCGGGGATCAAACTGACCAGGGAGGTTCGATTCCCCCTTATTACTATTTCATGATTAGGGAGGTTCGAGTCCCCGTAAATCATTCCATGATCAGGTGCTTAAGTCACCTTAGTATATGTTGGGAGGTCCGAGTCCCCCGTATGCATATATATAAGATTATTCTGTAATTTGTGCAGCTACAAACACTGGGGCCCAACCAGGGGATGAGAGTTGGAGCCCATTAAAATATTTTTATTTTCTTCTAGAGTAATGCAGTTGGGTTTAGGTGTTGGTGGGTCTTCATTTTCACTAATTTTTCCATTCTCTGTTTTGAGGTGTCCATAATTGCACAAGAGCAAAGCATATCTAATTCAAAGAAAATCAGTATCAATTTCAGAATATGATACTTGTAGTTTATCACTTAAAAACTCAGCGAACAAAGCAACAAATAAACCACAACTTCAACATTTATCGTCTATTAATATGCTAAAATATTTATGTGTGGTAAATCAATAGAAAATGTAAAAAACAAACGATACAAAAAATTGTAACAGAACTAAAAACAATTGATACAATTGTCTGCATTTGTAAAAGAATTAAATGATAAGAGATACAAAACAACATCTGTATCAGAACTAAAAATAACAAGAAATGCATCATTTTGCAAGTATAACGGAACTAAAATTAACAAGAGATACATAATCATGCATATTTAACATATTGAATTTAATGAGAGATACAAAATTATGCATACATAACTTACTAAAAATAACAATAGATACATAATTATGCACTTATAACTTACTAAAAATAACAAGAGATACAAAATTATTTGTATGTAACAGTCTTGAGGTAAAGAGAGATACAAAAAATTAAATTAAGCATTTAAAAGATTCAAACTTATCCTTATGTGACAAACTCAGTTAACAAGAGATAAAAAAAAACTGCATAGGTAATTTTATTTCCAATACAAGAAAACTGCATTAGTAATTTGCTTAATATACAAACATTTAATACCTTCATAAGAGATACCCTTGATTTAACTTCAACATCTCTTCATTTTGTACCACGAGAAGTGCGTTTTGAAGCACCATAAACTCCTTCTTTTTGCCATCATAATCTCCTTTTTTTTTTCTTTACTTTGAGTGCTTTCTTTAATTTCTTCATCATAACAGAATCTTTGCTTCTATTTATTTGATCGATCTTCACAAAAAATCTATAGAGTTCTTATCAAAAATACTAGAAACAAAATTAAAAACAAGTTTGTTTTGGTTGATGTTTTCTAATTGAAAAATTCCTATAAAATGTGAATCCATTATATAACTTAAAGATGAGTTTGTAACAGTTAATTGAAACAAATATGACTAAATACTTCAAATTACTCAACTTTCAATAACAATGAAAATAAATTAACCTCAGAAAAAATAGTGACTATGAATATTTGAAAATTGAGAGAAGTTGTTGAACATTGAAGTTGAAGATGAGAAAAATTTCAGAATTCAAGAACTGAATAATGAGAGTGTAATAATGGAAGAGTAAACTACTGTTTCATTTGTGTTGTTGTTGATGTTGTTGGCGGATGTGTTGGGAGTACCGAACTTTTAGGGATGAAGGAGGAAGAAACTGTGTATTGAGTTGGTAAAGTTTTATCCGATAAAAATGAGTGTAGTTAGGATGTATCTGCATTTTTAATTAAAAATAATAAAAGTTAGAATATTTGTAATTTTAAAAAACTTGAGGAATTTTTAATAATATTAGTACCTTAAGTTTGCTTTTATAAAAATTTTGCTAAAATAAATCTAAATAAGTTGGGCGAATTATAATTTTATATACTGATTTTGCCACTTCAATATAGAATATAGATGCATTAGGCTATTTGCGTATTTATGGATTAGGCTAGCCACTAAACTTTCAGTTGAAAAATCAACGAATTATCCTATAAGTATGATTCGCTTGTAAACAATAGTGGTCGCGC
The DNA here is from genome assembly GCF_002878395.1 of Capsicum annuum. NCBI lineage: Eukaryota > Viridiplantae > Streptophyta > Magnoliopsida > Solanales > Solanaceae > Capsicum > Capsicum annuum. The sequence goes on from NW_025855126.1 coordinate 92,967, forward strand.
ATTTAATAACAACACCCATTGACTTTCATTAACCATGCAATCCACGGCATTCTCCTAATTCTCCATTCCATTGATTGTATGGGGGTCACCTCGCCCTACAACCACCACACCCCGTCGCAAAGCCACCTCATTGCAAAGATTTTCTACAGTCTTCGCGGTGCTTCACGTATAGCGTCTCCATCATGCCACCAATTGTAACTCAATTAATGGCACCAGAAAAATTGGAAGTATTCATTTCTTCAGAATTTTGGGTTTCCGAAAGTGTCCTGCATTTCAGCAAGCCCGTTGAGAAATGTTGGCAGCCTAGTGAATTTCTTCCTGAGGCATCTCAAGGGCCCGATGGATTCATGAAAGAGGTTCGGGCCCTAAGGGAACGAACTATAGGGCTTCCTGACGAGTACTTTGTGATATTTGTCGGTAATATGTTAACTGAGGATTCTTTGCCTACTTATCAAACCGTGATTAATACGTGGGTTGGAGTGCGCGATGCGACTGAGTCTAGTTCATGTCCATGGGCAATTTGGACTCGGGCATGGGCAGCTGAAGAGAACCGACATGGGCATCTGCTACGAACTTACATTTATCTTTCAGGAAGAGTTAATATGATGATTGAGAAGACAATGCAATATCTGATTGGAGCCGGAATGGTAATTGTTGTTCTCATCAGCATATAATTATTTAGTTTAATTAGTGTATGATACTATCAGATGAAGACGACCTACAACATGAGAGGTAACTTAAACAATGCAGTAATATAACCGGATTATAACCACAAAATTATGTTGATAGTGTTAAACAATTACAATGTCAGTATATATAAATTAAATTATCTAGTTACTTTCAGTAATATATATACAAGCAATTCTGAAGTAGTCTCTGAATTTGGAAATAGTAAGGATTTATAAGAAAAATCATTATATGTAGTTGCATGCAACTATTTTTTCTAAAAAAATTATATAATAATAAAGATAAGTTGCTCATCACGTGTGACCTTGCATCTTATTAGGACAACGGAACAGAGAGCAAACCATATATGGGCTTGATGTATTCATCATTTCAAGAGCGAGCGACATTTTTGTCGCATGGCAATATGGCTAGGCTAGCTAAAGAGGCCGGAGATCCTGTGCTAGTTCGTTTATGCGGAACTATTGCGGCAAACGAGAAGCGACATGAGAATGCCTACACAAAAATTATTGAGAAATTGGTAGAAGTGGATCCAAATGCAACTGTGCTAGCCGTTGAGAATATGATGAAGAAAAGAACTGTAATGCCACATCACCTAATATCTGATGGGCAAGATTCAAATTTATATGAGCACTTCTCTGCAGTTTCCCATAGGATGGGGGTTTACATAACTCGCGATTATGCTGAAATAATAGACTTTTTTATAACACGCTGGAAATTAGAAAAGCTCGACGAAGCCGAGGAGAGGAGTGCACAAGATTTTGTGTGCAAATTCCCTTTTGAGGTTTGGAAGCTGGAAATCGAGTCAAGAAATCAGATTTGCATCAAGTGAAACAAAGAAGTTAATGTTTAGATAAATTGATATGTAAGAAAGATGTAAAAGAAGAGCTTTATCCTTTTATTAAGTCTTTTAGAGACGCTACTAAAATAAACTTATTTTGAGACATACTTCTAAATAAAAGTGTAAATGAAAAAGTATTTTCATAGACTAACAGTTTGTGTTTGATTAAATTATTTGAAAAGTGTTTTTATTTTAAGTTGTGTTTGACCAATAATTTCAGAAAGTAATTTTAAGTGTTAAACTATAAAAACGTAGTTACTATTACCACCAAAAGATGTGATGCAGCGGATGTCCCTTAACCAGAGATCTCGAGTTCGAACCCTGCGTATGAAAAAATCCTTGGTAAGGAGCGCTTTCCCCCGAATAGGGCACTACCTGACGCGAATCCGAATTAGTCGGACTCCGATACGGATGCGGACACCGAATGGTAAATAAAAAAAAGGAAGTTACTATTAATTAATTTGGAAAATATAATTTTTTTTTAAGGTTCATAATTTCATTTTCCACCCTGATGTATGTACATTATCTTGATATCTTAACCGGCCTAAATACAATAAGAGATACCATTATGGTATGCTTACATTCTGCTTGTGCACTGTCCAGAATATTCCATATAGGGAAGTAATTACAGGACTTTGTATTGATAGATAACTGGCTAGTTACTTATATTTATACATTCTGTTTTTATTTATTTAGTTATTTCTATTTTCCTATAGGTGACAACATTTTGACATATGACTATATGTACTTGTAAGGCGTTACTATTATCAGCCTGTGTTTGTGTAATTTGTATGGCAATATTTGATAATTACATTTAAACATGTTGTCTTTATTAGTAGAGTTAATGGGACCCTCACACCAAAATAAGAACTAAACTGACGAAGTTTAATTTCTACAAAAATTTGTTTGATTTGGTTCAAGTTTCTGAAAACTAATTTAATCAGTTAAACTTCCTATAATTTTAGGTAAAAACTGATCCCAATTAGCAACCATGAAAATCCTTCGTGGAAATGTACAATTAAGCACCATGGCTATATAGTTTAGATTCATCAAATATATTTTTCATTTATTCATAAAACTAGAAAGAAGTAGAGCCACAAAGGTAATTTTAGATTCGTACGTTCACTTTAACTATATTATTTTTGGTTTGGTTTTTCGAAGTGTCATAAAGTTTGTAGGAATGGACTTTCTTTTAAAGTTATAGTAGATACCCTATCGTTGAATCATTATATTGGTTGTCGCCTTGGGGACCATAAGATTCCACCAATTAATTTCATTTGTGATAGGAGGAAATTTCCCTAGGTAACATAGAGTTTAACCTATAGGTAAGTGTTAAACAGGTGTTAACAAGACTAAGGGTGTGTTACGTTTGAAGGAAAATGTTTTCCATGGAAACTGTTTTCCTAAAAAATGTTTTCCTGAAAAACAAATTGATTTCTTACTTATTTTCTTATGTTTGGTTGATGAATGAAAAATATTTTCCAAAAAATATTTTTTAGTATTTGGTTAGTGAATGAAAAAATATTTTTCAAAAAATACATTTTAGTGTTTAACTAAAGCGTAAAAATACATTTTAGAATTCTTTTTTAAAAAATAAATTAAAAAAAATTAAAACCTTTTTTTGGTAAAGGGGTTGATAGACGAGTGGGTGGGGGTGTAGAATAGGCAATAGGGGTGGTATAAGAAAAAGTTTTGAATTTTTTTTGTTAAAAAAAAAAAATTTAAAAATTGGG